>NW_026624245.1:27074-81387 GCF_030028575.1 Malurus melanocephalus
CTCTCATTTCTTTCTGCATAGCTTTGGATGGGTTTAACTTTCTCTGAGCAAAATGACCACAAGTTTATGGGTTTTGTTGGCAGGTTGAATCATTAGCTTTCCTGGCATGAATTTGTTATCTTATCTCAGAAAGCTGATCACAGTTAAATGAGCTGAGATAGAGGCAAAGATTTATAYGTGTGATTTCGAGAAGGGGACAAATTGATGTAAAAATTCTCATAACTTTACAAAATGTGAGCTCAAGACAGCCATTTCAGACAACACTAGTACAATCTTTTCTTCCTCCTGAAAAAWAGCAAATATCATAAGTGTTCGCCATTCCACAGAGCAGTGAAAATAGTTGATTCAGTAATCAGATTGAAAAGTCAGGCATTTCCTTACAAACACGCACATTTCTTTTCAGCTAGATGTCATAATATACATGCTGATGCACCATGTTTTATTTGATAAAAAATCTGTTTCTAAGTGCCTATTAATCCTTTAAAAATAAATACCAGTTCAGCCAAATTTCTAAATGAAACCTTTCRAAGCGAAAACAAAAACACTCCCTCTCATTTTGATTTTATTTAGCACAAGTTTTCCTGTGTTGTGACACTATTTCTGGTTTTATTTTCAAGGAGCAGAGGAGAAATTGCTCAACAGATGGAGACAAAAGCACTGGGTCTACTGAATTCCTGGTCATCTWTGTTTTAGCCAGAAACTGACTGAAATATGTCCTTCAGCAATAAAACATCAGAGAAACTGACTGTCTAGATTTATGTAAGSAATGCAAATAAAAGTTTCAAAATTTGACTTCTTGAAACACTTCCTTGATTTTCTGCTATCTGACAGCTCATGGCATAATATTGTGTAGGAAAAGAGTCTGTAAACTCAAGCTGTTCTCATTTGATCACATTTTTCTTTTCAGCACAGTGCAATGCGGATGTTTTAAAGGAAGTAAACAAGACATAATTCTTGTAAAAGCRAGAATAGGAGTTAATTTGTAAACAGGTTCCACCAGCTCTGTTGCACATTTTCTTTAGAAGGAAGAAGCATCTGGACTCTGCTTAAATATCCTGATCAAGCAGGGTRTTTAATTAAGGCAATCTGAAATTGTGAACATTTGAATGTGAATAAAGAAAACAGAGAAATCTGACAAGAGCAGAGAGAAGGTGACTGAGCAGGAGACTGGTAAAATCACAGGAGGAAGAGGAGCTTTCAAAGGAAATGACAATARAGAGAAAGATAAAAAGTCTTGTTATGAAATGCTGGCATTCCAACTTAAAAATGAATCTTAATAAACTGGAACAGGAGAAAGAGGGAGTGGTTGTGGAAGGGGCAGAAAGGGGGATCAAGGGACAGGTGTCACCACAGCAAAAGATTTAGGAGCTCAATTTATAATAATATTCAACTCCACAAGGCACATTTTCATATCTGAAAATAAAATATGCCAGCTGATTCTGAAATCATATCGTTTCCCATTGAAATGCACACAGAAAAGTTATAACTCTGTCAAAGGAGTCKCATTCTAAAGAAATTCAATGGCCTATTTAAAAGTGCACATTTTTCCTAGCCCAAAAAACTCCCAAAAATTCAAAAGCCAACTGTTTGAAGGAATATATTTCAGAGTCTCAATTACAGTGTACCAAGCAGAGGCTAATGGATTCATCCAGACAAGGAAATCTGATGTACCAATCCAGGCTGAGAGCAAAGGAGTGGGAAAAGACACACACAAGAAAGGGTGCATGGACAAGGGGCTGAATGGGGCATATGTACAATCACCTCTTGCCTTTTGTCAGGCCTGCTGGGAAACCTCAGCACTGAAAAGGCCTTTCTGCTCTGTTGCTGCATTTGGGAGAGTTATTTCTTGGCCAACACTGGCTCAAGGAATCCATGATTTGGTTCGTGGAATCCACGATGCTCAGCTCTCCATCCTGCTCAAGCTACTCTGTGATGCTTTTGCATTGTTATTCTTCAAGACTGGTCAGAGCTGCTGCTTTCCCTCTTTTCCCAATTACACCATTAGCTTTTCTACCTTGTACCCATATCACCAATTTTCTGGCTCCAGACTCTTTTCCTGCAGCCTTTTAAAAACACAGTKGCACAAATGTACAAAACAATACATTAGGAGAATATTAACAGCTGAAACCTCCTTTTCTGATGAACTGGGTTCAGCTTGGCAGGAGTTTTGACTGGAKACCTTCCTTGAAACTCTGTATTGGTTTGTTTTGTCATAAAATGGGTAATATTTGGAGCAGGATGTCTTGCATCATGAGATCATTTTTATATGTTTTAAGTGGAAARTTAAGTGTGAGATATTTCCCTCAAATTCTTGCCCCTGTTCTGGAGGTCACTGGCCCCAGTGTGCTGTTACAAGTGGTTCRTCAAAACTGTTTGTGCTCCCAAAGCCAAGGCACGGCTTTGCTCTGGGATTTCTGGCTTAATTCCAGTGGATACATGAGTTTATGGCAGAAAACAGACATTTGAGAACAATTTGGATTGGTAGGTGCACATTTGTGAAAGGTGCACATTGTGTCTTTCCCTGCCCCTAGCAGGATGTGCCCATGGAATGTTGTGCTGTGAGGAATGRTTGTCCAGACAAACCTTCTGTGGTTTGTCAAACACACAGATTTCTCTACCCACCCACAGGGGCTATTGAGAGCTGAAGACAYTATCCTTGGTCTCTGCACCCAAAACTGACCTGGTAAATGTACATGAGAGACATGAATGACAAAAAGCATTTTTCATGTGAAATATCAAAGTTTTTGAGCTGTTTTTGGATGCCAACTTGAGCTCTCAGCCTTTGGAGATCCACTCATCATATCTGGTGTGTTGCTTTCMAAGCAGCAAATTGAGACTGTGGTGAAATCTCTGTGTGCTCTGCTGCTGCTGTGGAAGTTATGTATCCTCCCATTAGTTGTCATGAAGATTAACATAATCTTCTGCCGTAAGATAAAAAACCAGCCGTGATATTTGGAAGGTTCCCTGTTCCAGTTGACTCTGTTATTCCCTACAGTCAATAAAAWCACTGTTGACTTTTATTACAGGGAAGAGTGCTTGTTTTATGACAAATAATGTATTGTCTTAATATTGTAAAAGATGTAGTGCCAGAAAACTTTGTAATTTCTTTCCAAAAGGTGACATTTACACAAGGGAAATTATTCACTTCAGCAAGATTTATAAAACTCTTCAGAGCTGTATTGTCCAGTGTTACTAATTACAACAAAACGCAGGACAAACAAGAGGGGCAACCAACAGCCACAGGAACATGAGTCACACTTACACACATGCACACTGTTTTAAATGCGCTCTTCAGAGTCAGAGAGGGTATTACTCAGCTATTTCTGGGCAGAGCTGCTGGAMTTGTGGACAGTTGTCATTAGGCTGCCAACAAGCCATCTGTTCCACTGTTTAAGCCAGRGAAGAAATGGCACATTGTATTTGAAGCYTTACAACATATGTGATAGCTCTGGRATCTCTCTTATGTRCCTTCAATAATTTCATTTACATTTTGGATCTGAGTGGACATTCTGTTGCTTCCTTGGGTGTTTCTGCTCATCCCATGACTTGAGATGTTTAGAAGATGTCTTGTTAGTTAGCCCAAAGGCCATAAACATTTATTGGTCTGTCCACTAGGCCAAGCTGTAAGAAATGAAGCCTTGAGTGTTGTAGGAAGAACAAGTAAATGGCTRCATGTTTTCTTTTCCTTCTGGCTTCTTCTGGGTTTATGACTCTGCTGAGTTTAACACCGAGCTCACTGTGGTGAGCAAAAAATAATTTAAGGTGATTCACTTAAATGAAGGCATATATTGTCTTTTGYTATGCAAACCCCTTAAAACTCAGCTCCAAAACCATCCTAAATTCAAATATACCTGAAGAGARCCCAAAGCAGCAGAGCCTGTGTGTTCACACAGCCCTGCAGACCTGTGGGCTGTGGAAGGGTCTGTGGAGGTTCACTTYGGTCACAAGGAGCAGGTGTACAATCCTGAGTCC
This sequence comes from Malurus melanocephalus, assembly GCF_030028575.1. Classification (NCBI taxonomy): domain Eukaryota; kingdom Metazoa; phylum Chordata; class Aves; order Passeriformes; family Maluridae; genus Malurus; species Malurus melanocephalus. The sequence goes on from NW_026624245.1 coordinate 31,047, forward strand.
TGAGGATGCTCAGGAAGATCAAAAATAGATAAAACATAAAAAACAATGCCAGGTCTATTCTCAGGAGAGGGTAATTAACTGCACMRGYAAACARTGTAAAACAACAGYGAGGAAGCAAATCTGCRGAACAGACTTTGGGAGTAAACTACATAAAATTGTTTTTAAAGAAAACACTGTGCTGAAAACTGAGTGATGCATTTGTCAGATACTTAATTTCCAGGGAAAGTTACCTAAATTTCCAGGGAAGAAGCCTTTTGTTAAGTACCCACTGCTACACCTTATCAGGGAATACCTACATTCACTAAAGCTCTCTTATGAAGAAAATACGTAATAAATTGAAAGGTAGGCTGGATGGAAAGCCACAAGAACTAAATTGGTTGAATAATCCCTTCCTCAGAATGTGCATTCAAGGCAATTCCATGAATATATGATAGCCCTGAATCACCATGTAACCCAACTCTTTGCACAAACATGAGAGCAGATCCAATGCCTTCACCCCTGTCTCTGCTGGTTGAGCTGGTTTTGTCTGGGGTAGGGCTGGTTTTCTTCACAGTAGCTACTGTGGGGCTGTTTGGGATTTGTGTCAGGGTCTTTCCTGCCTCTCACACCACCCCACCAGTGAGCAGGTTGAGGTGGACAAGAATCTGGGAGGGGCCACAGGCCAGGAAGCCTGACTTTAACTGCCCGGAGGGATATTCCATCCTATATGGCATCGTGGTCAGCATACAAAGCTGGGGAAAGATGGAACTCCCTGTTTTTTTTCCTGGAGCTATACAAGCTCTGTGTCTCAGGTGACATATTGAGAAGATTAAATATACTTACTATCTCGAGGGTMGGGTCCCCTTTTGACAATTTGAGACAAAGTCTGTTGAATTTAGACATTCCCTTATATTAAAGGTCATATCCAAGTCCTCTTAGGGTTGATAATGAGTCAGAAAGTGGAAGATTAATTAATTTTCTATTATAACRTGCAACAGAGGAACTTGAAGGTCTGGTATCTGCCAAATTCATTGAGTTTCACAGCTTTAAAAGTTTTTTCCCTTTTTTCCTTAGCAAAGTTTTAACCACAAGTAAACAAAGAAATGTGTCTCWCATGTGCATTTTTCTCTCATCCAAAATAAATAAGAATGCTTCAATTTTTATTGTAATGCCTCCATTCATATGAYTTTCTTAATGAATGGCAATCAAGCACCTGCTTGTGGCTCGAAACATTGCTAAGATCCTTCGGTGAAATTATTGTGATGAATCGCCATTGTCAATGCTTTCTGAACGAGACAAATCTCCAGCTAATCTGCTAGCTGCAATCCAAATGTAATGGGCTTGTGGATCATAAATCTTCTGCAGGARAATATGCCTCCATTCTGTATCAGCCAATAAGCAAGGGTGTTATTCATGTTTTCCCCTGCTGGGTCTGCGATGGAGGATAAAGGTGAGTGTGAAATTGGACAGAATGTAAAAGGCACTGTGCATGCTTGGATTCAAATTGATTTCRGGAGTGGAGCTGTTATTTACATGAGACAGAAAAAATTATGCACAGCGCATGGACCATGCAAGCTCTTCAAGTCAATGTTGYAATGTGTTTAGAGCATATTCTGGAAATTACCTGAGTTATGGATATCAGTCCCACTAAACTGTAATGCAATGGTCATAAATGCATTTTAACTGGAAATATGGAGCAAACAGTAAGTATCTTCTTAGGCTATAATAAGCTAATGGTGTCASTGTGAGTGAAGAATTTTAGCCAGAGATCAGACAAATTGAGCCTCATCATGCTCCAAATGTCCTTGGAGCAACAAATAAAGTGCCTTTTATTGCTCTTTAGTCCAAAGTCATAAACATCATTTGGACACATTAAATGGATGAGGAACACCAGAGGCAAAGAACTGTTGGCTGTTTTCTCTGAATCTTGGTTTTGCTCCACAGATTTTTTTTTTTTATTATTATTATTTTTATTTTTAAATACAAATATGCCTTGTTTCCCTGACACAATTCCAGAAAACAGTTTGGTCCATCATATGTTTTGTGATGTGGTCAGAAATTCCTTTCCTGAATACTGGTTATCTTGAAATTCTCCAGGGGGCTTATATTTAGTTTTCTTTCACAAACTGTGCCTGCAGGGAATCAACAGAGGTAATCAAATATCTGTGTGGAACTAAAGCAGTGATTAGTGTCTTCGGTGGAAACAATAGCCAAGAAGTCAGCAAGTTTGCTCAGTTTGTGTATGAGGATCAGGAAGAGCTGGAGCTGTGAGAGCTTCTGAACAGGGCTTGAGGATGGGCAGTGRGAGTTTATAGTCCAAAGACTGACTAAATGTCTGAAGCTCATGTCTAATTAAATTGAAAGGTGAAAGTGGGCATTTTGCCTAGGTTGAAAAATAATTTCTAATATCTGGAAGACATTTTAGGAATTAATCATGTGGTAAAGGAGCTGAGCATTTGTGGCTATGCRAGAGTGACAAAACAAAATGCCTCCTTTAATTCTGAGAGTGGATACAAGTATTAAAAAAACTTTATATATATATATACTTTATATATTATGCATACATATACATAATCTCCAAGGCTAATTGCTGTTTTCTCTCTAGTAATTGATCAAAAAAGCTGCAGAATGAAAAATGTGGACCAGGAATGAAAGTAGAAACAAATATTCTTGCTTGTTTTCTATTAATTTGAAGACTACTGCAAAGCAATGCTGATCTTACAATTTCCAGTGAAAATTACATGCTATTRGAGGCCAAATAATTTAGATTGCTGCATACTTTTAAATTGTGTGAATGTTTCCCACACATTTTCATTACATCTTGAAAATAATGAAGCAAATTACAGATTCTTCCCCTTTTAACTATGTATTATCCAGTTCCCAGAAACATTCCGATATTTGTGAAATGCCAAATACTCTCAGACACATGGTGTAACTTTTGGAGTTGCCAGGAGCAGAGCCAGGAGATGAACTTGATGATTCTTGCATGTCCCTTCCAATTCAGGATATTCTATTATTCTATGAAAATTTGTGGTGCCACTAGCTGTAGACAGCTGCCACTGGTGGGATGTCTCAGATCATTTGTTTGCTTTCCCCTTTGAACCAGAGCTGGGGAGATCTTTGATACAGCCTTAGTGGATGCCACTGAAGAAAATGAATCAGAGTGAGATAGGAGTGAACCATATAAAATTTCTCWACACCTAAAGAAAAAGGAAAAAGAAAATGAGTAAAGGCCAAAATCCTTTTGACTACTTTTTACATTACGGATCTTTTCACCTTTTTAATTTTTCTTTCTAACTTCTTTTCTATTACTGTAATTAAGAGGTAAAAATATTTCTTGAGATGCTGTTTCCATGGAATTTGCAGTATCTTGAAATACCTCTTGGTCACAGTGCAGTGGGTAATGGCAAAAGAGAGAACAAAACTTTTGGTTTACATCTTGTAATCTTTTCACTTGCAGAGAGGCAGAGAACCTGCAAGGAACCAGGGAAGAGGTGGAATCTTTGGGCTCTTATATCTCATCCCCCTCTGTCAYTTTGATGGAAGGGCTGGCTATGCAATAGCCAGGGTGATCTTGGGTAGATTGTTTTAGTTTAATCTCTTTCCAGATAGTGGACATGTGCACAGAAAAAGGCATGTCCTGCTCCTTTCCCTCGACCAGTGCATTGCTGAATGAATGCTACTCAGAGCCAAGCACRAYCAGATCTGAATTTAATKATCCCTCAGGGAAGWAAACCCTCCTTTTACTCCACAARGCAAGTATCCCTWRTAAAATTTTACTCAGTGGAGACAGYCCAGCRCCAATGTTCTGATAATCAAAATCCAGAAAGGCTTAGGTAGTGATCAGGAGCTGTGTGGGGGAGAGGGTACAGGGATTTAGTACAGATTTACAAAGGTTTGTGAATGGCCAGTAAATATAATTTATCAACACTACAGGCTATATTAGAGCACAATTTGCTCAGCCTCACTCAATCCAGAGCTGGGGTTCACAAGAGGTTTACATATACCAARTGAACCCCATTAATGCATATAACAGGTACAGAGGAAACATATTTATTGACAAAGGAACRAAAGGCAAATGGTCACATGAAGGAGGTGGAAGGGCGGAGGATGATGAAGAATGCATAGCAATATTCCTTCTGTATTACCTGCCTTTTACTTCTGTCTACTTGAATCAATGTTCTTTTGTATATAAGGGGATAAATTCCAAGCTTGCTCAAATGGATTTGCATTCTGAACTGTGGGATTAATTTAATCTGTCTTTACAGAGTACATCAGTGCTCTTAAACTGATATTAAATGGAAGGGATCCTACCAGCAGCTCTTCCCATGTTGATTACTGCAAGKTATTTAGGGAAGAAAACATGAAATGGGAATCTTTATCTGCCATTATTATTGCCCATGGACTTTCAGGAGTGTCAGTGCACACACTGCTGACTGCCCTCTCCAAAGAGCACTTCAGAGAAGAATCATATCACAGCCAAGGACAAGAATATATTTCAGTGAAAATCAGACACATAAGCAAAATCCATCAAAGAGCAGCTAGCACCTWACCAATGCATGCCCTTCTGAAAGGGCATATTGGGATGTAAATGTTGCTATGTATTAGTCCCATTCTCTCTAAGTACGTCTATCAAATCTGTGTTTGACAAAGGGGCAAAGTAAATTCTCAAATGCCATACATGGCAATCCTGTTTTCACTCTGCCCCCATCAGTCATGTTAATGATCCTTCCTGAAAGAAACATGCTATTATATTTTTTCCCCTAGTGGAAATTAATGTCATTTAATTTCTAGTGGATTTTCAGTTCTCATTATGCTTTCTTTGGGCCTACTTGTGTTTCAGAGAAAGTTGGATTTGGAGTTTATTTTGTTGATACCAAGCAGCAAATAAAAACAACTTCATTTGCAGCATTTCATAGAAAACTTTAGCATTACCTGATGGGACAATGTCTTAAAGCATTTGAAGACTGATTCCATGCTCTCAGAAAATTATGATTATTTATGTTCTGGATAATCTTGTCTCATAGAGGGTGACATTATAACAATATTATATTTTCTCTTCAAATAACCAAAATGACTCAAGCCATTGATTAACATCTCCTATCTGCTCAAGTAAGCMATCAATGTAGATAACAGTCGGAGACTAGCATTGCTCCTAGAAAATGGTAGGGATTGCAAGCAGAGCCCAAAATAATCACTCTTTGCTCAAATCCTGACATGTTTTGTGAGACGCAGAAAGCAGTACCCAATATTACTTCTCAGAAAGAGCTATCTGTGTCCCTTTCCAGGCAGGAATGTTGCAATAATGAACAGATTTGTAGTGTGCTATTACAAAGTGCTTAGCAAAAATGATATCTACTTGCTTCTGCCTACAGCTTTTTTAAAAAAAATTAACATGGAAGATGGCATTCTTGATGGTGTAATGTGAAGTTGTTCCAAGCTTGAGTGACATGAGGGTCAATGAAATAATCCTGCTTTAGGCAGTGTTAAATTTATCCTGATGGTGAGTGAGGCCAGGCCATCGCATGCCTTAAAGCGCTGTAGGGACACCGGTGACCGTGCTGTCATGTGGAAAAACATGGCCACCCACTGTCCCACAGGGTGGGAGCTTGATGTGGKACAGAGAGAGTGAAAGAAGAGCTGGGTGTGATCTGTGATACGTGAGATGAGGTGTGAGATGCCAGATGTGTCATGTGAGGTCCGTGGGAACAGTGAGGAATCAGCTGGAGAACACGGATGAGGAGTCAACTGAGAGCTTATGGGATAGGATTAAAGAGAAGATGTGTAAATGTGATGGTATAGTGAGTGTTCCCTGCAGGCCACATGACAGGAAGAACAAGTGGACAAGGTTTGCTAAAGATAGGTCAAACACAAATTCAGTGAAAGTAGGAAATATGAAGTTGGAATACACATGGAAAAAGTATGTAAGATGCTATGGTATACCATCAGAAACAAAAGAGCAGCTGCTGTGTGCTTAAATGTCTTGGAAATGAGATAACTGATTGTAAATTCCAGGCTCCAAGAAAAAGTATTTGTTAAAGATGTGTACATGGAGGAAGCAGGCACAGTGCAAATGGCTGGATGACACAGCGTGTTTGGTACCCAGCAGGTGTCTGTGGAATGGAAGAAAATTCYAATTTCTAAATTAAGAAATGGATAACCCAGGTAGTTTTCCAGGTTKATGGGGAAAGAGGTGCTTTTTTTCCCCACAGCCTTCCCCTCCACCCCTGCCTAATTACAGGCCCCTACCTGAAAGCACACAGATGTTACAGCTGCTCCAAGAAAAGGTGCAAAAACAATTTGGATCCACCCCTYTCTGACTGGCCCAGCCTCTGAGGCTGAGGTTTAAAGAAGCAGTTCATTGTGGCACACATGAATTCCAGTGAAAATTTCAACCCACTCAGCATCATTGAGAGCAGGATTTTCTTAATGGAGYTCTGAAGACCAGACTCTACTTATAATCTCTGTTTATAATTATAGAAAAATAACAAGCAGGATGCAGCAGGGAGGGKGTTGAGAGTGCCCCTAAATCAAAAGCGGGGATTTGTTATCCGCTACCAAATTCAGTGATACTAAAGCCCCTCTGCTGATGTACAAAGGTATAATGGAAATTATACATCAATTACGCCTGTAGATAACTGACATCTTTGATGGATTACAGTACAGGATTTTGGAGACAAATTTTTTTTTTCCTGAAGGACAAAAGGGGAMAAAATGCATATAACTTTAACTGTGTATTGTCTGTATGATACTGAAGATGTATCCCTGCAGAAAAATARTGCAGAAGGTTCAAAATATATGGGATTTTGGGGTAAGTCCATTGTTATTTTTRTAGTATCCATTCATTTATAAAACTACCTATCTTGAGATATTTTGCACAATGTTATACARGGTGAAATGATTGGGCTCACCATCCAGTGAAAAAAGCCTGTCAATGGAAATTCAGAGGATGAAAAGAAAACACTTYTCTGTTTTTCAAATACTTGTTAGGAATGATTATTTCACTATCTGGATTATATATTTTGACCTTTTCCATCTCTGATTTCTACAAATTTGTGAAAACTGTCATCAATTTATTTCAATACTCAGACAGATTTAGTAAAATAAACTCCTGAGCTTTGAACACTGAAGGTGAAATCAATAGGGAATTAAGGCTCTCTAGCAGTGTGAGGAAATTTAGGAATTCTCTTCAGCTGAAGATAAGATACATTTCACCCTGGGGAGCTTGTTAGCATTAATTTTTCTGTATTAAAAGCTTGTTAGCATTAAGAAATTTTGGTAGTATTAAATGTACTTAATGTACTGAGAGTTCCTTCACATGGAAAAGAGSAGCAATTTCATTTTGCACTGTGACCTGCAGTTCTTTTTCCAGTAGAGTACGAGTTAGGGTAATATGCACAGTATGAGATGACCAGATTTTAGCCATTAAATACACAGGATTTCCCACACATGGACAGAGCAAAGTGGGGCTCTTATGGAATATATCCAGTGGTACTGCTGTGGATGTGAAGAATGTAATTTCCAGAGATACAAAAAGATCAACTGTGATGGAACAGCCAGCAGGCAAAGGGTTGTAGTCTCTTTGAACTCCTCCTGTGTGTTGGGCTCAGTCTCCTCCTATCAAACACTGCTGTCTTCYTCTTGCTCACCACTGGCAAACCATCAATAACTGCTTAGACCTGAGTGGCCCATTTTATAATGCAATACAAGGATACTTTTGTCACCTACATGGGTGTCCTGCGGCACTTAGTTAAACTCTGCCTTTCAGTGGGTGTAAGGAGGGCTAAGGCAGGTCTAACTTTTTTTTGTCTGGGCATTTCAGTATTCAGTACACTTCTGTATTTCAGAAATGTATTCTTTCTCCACCATGTCTGTGCCAAAAGCCACTCTCAAAGTCTCCCTGTTTAGCCCAGAAGGATTGATTTAGCCCTACAATCACTGTCTGCTGATTAAATCCATCCATCTTCAGAAAGAACAGAAAAGCTCAGATGAGTTCAGGCCCTAGACAGCATGAAGTCATGGCCTGCCTCAAGTCTGTAAATTCACAACTCCCTCTTATTTTGAGGGATACTGTGACAGGTTGGCACTGCCAGATGCTTGCACTCCAAGAGGCAAGGGCAGAAGTCACAGCCAGTAGCCAGAAGCAAATCCCTGTCACGTTTTCCCACATTAGGCCATTAAAACTGGTTGCAAAGAGCTTTTCTCTTTCATGGTTTGGAGTGATTAGTTCACGCAGACAGGTCTGTAGGAAGGAATGGCCAAACAGCTGTTAGGAGATTCCTGATCAAYGAGGAAAGAGGATCCCAGCAAAAGTTGTATGGGGCTTTTAAATGCGAGGAAGATGTATCACAGTCTATATTTTCAATGAGATGTGATTACATTTTGTCTAATTATGTTAATAGCCTAAATTAATGCACATAAACAAGACCAGAATCTACCTCAGAGAAAGGGAGCAAGGCGTTTTCTGCTCTAAATGTGGACAGATCAAATCTTCTGTATCCTTTCATGAACACTTGTTATGACAACAGTAAACCTAACACTCCCCTGCACATGTGAACAAGCTCTACACACATAATAGGTCCCACCAGCTCACCCTATTACACATCTGAAGCAAGAAATTCAAGTGATTGAAAGTACCTGTGGATTGATGCTCTTGTTGCTATTTCTCAAATTGAAACATTAATTTAGCAAAAGCTGCAAGCAGAAAGCCAGCAATTTACTGAAAGTTTATATCCTATTGCATGGAAAAAAAGACTCTTGAAGACAGCAGAAAGCCTATAGGCCAAAGCAGAGACAATTAAAATCTGAAAAATAGATATGTCTTTAATACCTTTTTCTATAGACATCTAGTTCCTAAAATCCAGGGCCAAATGTTAGGGAAAGTTTTCTTACATCTTCCTTTCCAGACAAGAAGAATAATCTGTTAAACCTATAACCTTTAGGAATGAGTTATTGTTGCTGTCAATTTGATAGATCTATGCAGAAATGTTCTTTCAGAATATAACACAACTGGATCCAACTGTCCAAGGCATTAACACACAGGCAGGAGAGAGCCAAGGACTCTGGAAGAGAAAACAACCTAATTTTCCATGCATCAGCTTTTGCTCCGTAAAAATGTAATAGACATTGCTTACAATCAGACAGTTTTACAGATCTTACAATATCTGATCTTATAGGAGAAATCAATTACAAAAGCTCAATTTAAGGAAGCAATTATTAAAACTCTACTTACCACAAAGTAATTCATTACAAGTGTATCTCCCTCCTTTGCATGTARTTATAGCTAATGATCATGGACAGGATGGCTGATAATGTACTTTCTATCCTTTCTCATTTTAGACGATTTCTACCAGGAATTAAATTTTATTTTCTTTTAAAAGATTATTTTTAATTTAATTCTTGTTTTCAAATATGTTTTGTCTCTTTTCTCTTTAATTTTTAGGAAATTTTGTTATGGGATATGTGAGAAAGACGAAAGATTGTGTTTTAACTCCTTCATGTCCATCTGTTTAATGAACTAACTGTTAATAATTTCCTCTCTTTCAGTCTGACATAAATTCAGCAGTTCCCCAAAGTTACTCCTTTTGTGATCTCTCCCTGAATTTGCTGACAAATTCAGAAACATCTGGAGAGCTGACAACTTCAAAAACATCTGGAGAGCCTCAGGTTTGTGCGTGGTGAGAATTGTGATGAAACTGCGTGGGCCAGATGGTTTTCTTAGTGACATGAAAGGGACTGTGCCTCCTCTACGTGGCATGGCAAGAGAGAGCCTTTTCTCGTATACCAGAGGATTAATTGAACATCCGCTTATATCCACAGGGATGTCTTAATATTTCTTGGCTGAAAAAGTTATAAAAAATTATTTCTGCATTTATTTCTTAAAATTAGGTAACCTGTCTTGTTCTACCTGTGTTCTGTAGGACAACAGAGATGTTAGCATGACAAGACAGGCTGGAGAGACTGGAGTGAAGTACATTAGCATTGCTTACCCTTGTTTTCCCAAACATAAAACACTGCAGATGCAAGACTTGTGGCATATTTCAAAACAAGCAAGTTGAAAAAACACAAGTAAATATGAGCTCTTTTGATAGGCATCTCTTTGTTAAGACACAATTTCAGTGTTTTTATACATCTGCAAAGAAACACAATTTTATTCTTTTTTTTTTTTTCTTTTAATCAGACCTGAGATTATCATGTAAACATCTGATCTCAGTAGAAACAAACAAACAAACAGATAAACAAACACAGCCTGCTGAAAAAGACAGTGACAGCTGACAATACCATGGATTGTAAAGCTTGAGAACACGACAAGGAAAATACAACTCYCTTGACTTTAATACACTGTGTTTATAAATGTGTGTGCACAGATGCACACAAATGTACATGAGGAAATGYGTTCAGGTGCTTGAATAACTGCCATATTTGTCTTACAAACATGCTGGCTCAGGTTTGAAAGGTGAAGAATGTCATCCTGTTGGTCAAGCTGGAATTTAACTGCTCTTGCCTATTTTGTGGGTGAGCAAACTGAAGAAGACAGAGGTTGGTTACCTTCAGACAGAATGTGCTGTCACTTGAGACAGAGGCATAAAATTGCCAAAGAACAGGAAATACATACATCAAAACAGACCCCAAGAAGGCCTTTGTGGAAGACAAAGCTTTCCCTGGACTGTGAARCCTTGAATTTTGATCAGCCTTTATAAAGCTGATCAAAGAGAGAGAGCTCCGGGGGCTAAACACGCGGCTGTGCAGGGGGTAGGATGGGAGCAGGGTGGGGAAACAGAGACTTTGGGCACCAAACGGAGCCAGGAGTGTTTGTGCAGCCAGTGTGCCCTGGGAAAGGGTCTTCAGAGGAGCTCTGAAAAGCCATCTCTGGATTGCAAATACTAARCACTTAGGGAAAGGGAGATCTCAGTCCAAAACTTCAGGAGAGGGGAAGATAACAGGAAAAATTGTCCCTGTGAGGGTCTTTTTTGAACTCAGAGCAGTTTTACATATGCAGTTTCTTTTTCTCCTCTTTCTCCTGCCTCTACCTCCAAACACAGAGCAATTCAGCAAGTATTTAAGCTCTGTAGTTCAAATTTTGGCTTCTTCTATGACCATTTCCTAAATAAATAACACAGAATGAAGGGAATCTTCTTTCCACCAAAACTATGTTTGTTTGCTTCAAAAGGAAAGGTGTCACAAAAGAGAAAAGTTACAGGTTTGTTTTCCAACATATTGAATAGTCTAAATTAGTTTTAATTTTTGTACAAACTTTTCTTATTCTTCCACAACTTCCACAACCAAAGGGCAAATTACACATGAACTGAAGGGCAAATTTGTCCTTCCACAACTGAAGGGCAAATTCCACATGAACTGACAAAATATAGGCAGCCTCAGGTTGAAATGGCCAAAGTGCTCAAGGCTTGATCMGTCCATCTCCAGATACTGACAATGTCAGATTAATTATCTTCAAACTAATAGATGATATGAGTTCAATAACATTTACTGTGCCATTCAGGCATTAGTCATTCTTCATCAATCTCTTATTGCTACCTGAATTGCAATTGCTGCTTGGCTAGTAAATGAAGAAGTCGCTCCTATTAAATGAATTAACTTTTCAGGCACTTATTAAAGTGACAAATTACTAGGTTGGAAGATAATGAAGGTACCTGAAATATTAAAGAAGGGAAAGATTGATTTCCAGCTGTTCCTTTAAACTACATTTACCTTTAGAATGGGCAAACACTGTAGATCAGTCAGGAGAGAAACAGGAGGTGTTGAAAGTATTTTTGGATGACATTGACAAGAGTCATCACAACAGATGACATAAGGAGGTTAAAGTTAAGTGTTGAAAAAGTAAAGTTTYGGAAAAACAAAGGAATGTGTTGTTAGGGCCACACAAAGTTCACCTAGTTCCCTTCTGCAACATGAGGAAAAACACTATGATTAGAAACCAATCCTGCATCTGCAGTCAAATGGCCTCAAGAAGCCCTTGGAGATGCCTTGAGTACTAAGGATGTTTAGCTGGACTATCATCTTCCTCTAGGATCTTATTATTTATTGCATCTATTACTGTTAAATGTACTGCAAAAGCATTGATGGCTCCAGGCAAGTGCTGAATTACTTTGGTTGATAACTCCTTTCTGAAGAGCCCTGCAAACTAAACAGATAACTCAGGCAAGGAAGTGTTATCATCCCTATGCCACAGAGGAAAGGAGAGATTTCAGGGTGCCAAGATATTAACTCAGAAGAACCAAGGTTTCACCTGGAAATTCTATATCACTTATTGAAGGCCATTCAAAAAATCAAAGAAGATTATATCTCCTTTATTCATTTAATTATGAGGTGACTGAGCACTGGAACAGRATGTTCACACAGGCTGTGGATTTTCCCTCACTGGAAATATYCAGAAGCTGCCTGAACACAATCCTGAGTAAYGTGCTCTAGTGGACCAGGATGGATGACCTCCAGTGGTCCCTTCCAACCTTGCCTATTCTGTGATTCAGTGCTTAGGAGTTGAAAAATAGATATTTTGTTTTAATGTTTAATTACAGTCAGTTCTAAGTAACAGACAGTGCTATAAAGTCATTACAGGCTCTCTAGAAAAAAWTTGAAACTAAAATGTATCTTTTAGYCTGCAATCAATGTGCAATGTGAACAGTCAATATGGCACACAGATGTACATTTTGATACCATTACCATGCTGTGCAGTGCATCAATATCTTCTTTGATAAATAATGGCATAGGTAATTGCTAAAATATGGCACCCCTAAWGCTTATTAGACTATCAGAGTTGGACTTAATAACTTGCAAGGGYTACTTACCTGTATCAGGTACTGTAAAGTTCTCAGAGATTTACTTTTTACGAGTTATCAGCTGGAGGTGTTCAAAAATTGTCGGGATGCAGCCCTGTCCCATGCGCTGTAGGATGACCCTGCTTCAGCAGGGAAGTTGGAGCAGGTGACCCACTGCAGTCCCTTCCAACCTGACCCATTCTGTGGTTATGATTTCTACCGTAACAAACTGAAATTTTGCACATTGATTTGATGTAGAGAAATAAGTAGCAAAAAGTAATAAGACCCACTGCAGTCCCTTCCAACCTGACCCATTCTGTGGTTCTGATTTCTACCGTAACAAACTGAAATTTTGCACATTGATTTGATGTAGAGAAATAAGTAGCAAAAGCAGATGAACTTTTAAGAAACAATGATTCTGCCCTTGAGGACAGGGAATGAAGATGAGCTTCAGCATGCAACGATGATTTATAAATAGAATTACTGAAAAACAATTGTTGCGTCATCTCAACCTCCCCACCCCTACTTCTTTGCTATGCTGGTKTACATCCAGACTGCCAAGGGACCCTTGGCTCTTGCCTCGTAGGATTGCTGAGGGTGTAGCCCCCACATCCTGTCAATGCAGGCATTGCCATTCTGCTGCAAACCTCCAATAGCTGTATATGCATGGAGAAAAATTTTTTCTCTGTCACACATGAAAATCTGAAAGTTGCCTTCACTGAATCTGTTCTGAAATCACTGAAAAGTTCTGACACCCAAATTTAGAGATTCTGCAAGATGCCTAAGAGAGGGATTTCAGCACTTTACTGGAGTGTGTGTCTCAGTGATGAGACTTGCTAGGACAGCAGATCTTGCAGTGATAAATGCCAGCCTGTGCCTGGGTGCAGGCAAGCATCTTGGCTTTCCCCTCTTAGCACTTCCCACTGGATTCAGTCTGCAATCATACACCATGGGTGTAAGGGTCTGTAAAATGTGAGAGCTTCCAATTCACTGGGGTTATGACATGAAAAAAAAAATTCTGTTCAAAGGGAGTAATAAGTAACAGAGAAGTTACAGAAGTTACAGACAAAAAATCCCAGAAGTTACACAAAAAAAAAAAAAAAAAAAAACAGCCAGAGGCACACACAAGTTGGATAAATTATAACAGAGACAATGGCAAAGTCCCAAACTCTCAGATCACAGACTGATCACTTGGCCTCTGATAAGAAGGGGATAATGGGATGGACTTGAGGAATTTTAATATTTAGAGAGGTCACATGAGTGTTCCCTCCTTCTCTGACTCTGTGTGCATCTCTAGAACACATGCCCAACTATCTGTTGAACATGCAAACGGGAAAACAACAGCCCTATCCAGCAACCTGGGATAGAGGAGCACCAGGTCTCCAGCCACATTGGGAGCTGGAGCAGGAAAAATCCCTGAGTTCTGGAGCAATCCATGAGTCCTGGAGCCTACCAGAGGTAGTAATCTTGTAAGAATCCCATAATATTGACTGGAAGAAAGCTGCTGCATTGTCACAGTCCATCCAGCCATTCTTCCTCTCGTGGGACTGGAAAATTCCCAGGCAGAAAAATCCATATGACACTTCCAGATGCTATGGTCATATCCTCCTATGGAAAGCATTTCTTCCCTTCTGACACCTCCAGTGACAGCTACATGAGCATCTCTGGCAAAAAACCCAAACTCACTGCTGTTCCAAGGTCTCTGTGCAAGAGGGTTTAGTTCTGCAAGTTTTCTGTTGRAAATAGAGATCATTGGGGAAAAAGAATATGTCAGTTTTACAGCCTGGCAAATCTCTGGGTAGGAACTGCCTTTTAGTCTGTGTTTTCACGGTATCTGATGARATACTGTCCCAGGCTTGGTTGCTGAGACAGAACAAATGCAGTGGATGACAAGACTAACKGAGCAGTGAACAAGCACACAAAATTATCATTTCCCCAGCATATTTATTTATTCTATGATGCTTTTATGATCTGAGAGATGCCCTTTTCTTTCCCTTCTCACTCACTGATTTTATCAACAGCTTCATTTTTTGGGTCATTTATTGACCTTCCAGAACAGGAAAAGATAAGCAGAGAAGCTTGAGCTGCATAGAAATGGGAAGAAATTCTACTTGGTTTTGCCTCTTATGAAAGCAAACGTAATTGGTGGAGTTGAGAAATTAATCTTAGKATGCAGATGAACCAACAAGAGCTAAAAATAAATTGTCTTTACTATTTGCATTATTTACATTGAGAACCAAATACATAACCTCCAGGGAAATGCCAATAAATTTAGYTGTATCTGAATAGATTCAATCCAAAAATAAATCACCTGAAGAGAAGGCATCTCTCCCCTAAACCCAACACTGGTGTGATTCACACTGCCTTCACTATGTGCAGAATCCCCATGTGTAATGGTCTTCTTTGAAGTTCATACTCACTAAAAAGCATTTGCTGAATTATGGCACCCTCCAGTTTCTAGAAGGATGGACTGGCTTGCATCTCAGACTTGCTCCTGATCAAACTTAATTTAAGTTTTTCACACCTAAAGCTTTTTTGTTATCTTCTTGCTGAAGTTCAGGTGCTGTTATGCAGATAGTCAAGATTGGAGAGCCTTGATCTCTTTAACCTTTCATTTAAATTGCAATCTATCAGAATAATTTCCCTTGCTTCATTGGAAAGTTAACCTGATCGGACTTTCCTTACCTTTTTTATTTTTGCTGGAACTTCTTTTCAGCAATGTCATGTTGGTGGTGAAAGTGGCTTTTGCATGATAAACAAAATCTTGAATACTGAAGATTAAAGCTTTCATAGCTGCCTTCTCTATATGAAAGGTTTCTTGACTTGAGCTAGAGTCACAGCACCCTGTCTGAATTTAAAAATGCAGATGTAAGCTTGTATTTTGATCAGAGTATTAATAAAGAACATAAAAAAGTAAATATTAATTTCTGTCTTTTCAATATTAATATAGAATTAATTGCAACTCAGCAAGGTACTCAGGTATGTTTGCTTAAGGCAAAGGACTGACAATGGTTAGACTGGTCCTTTTGCCATTCCTGAAGAAAGCAAGGTGGTTGGAATTAGTTCACTATCATGATCTTGTAACACTCTTTGATACAATTCATTAAAGAAAGGAAGCCTTTCAATTTTAGCAAGTGTAAAAGGTAAAATCTGGTCATGTAGGTGTGCATGTCCAGAAAGGCATCTCTGAATGGAAAAGCTCTACATGTAGATAAAGTGATGCTTATGTAAAAGGCTGATACTCGTTTCCTCGGGTCTGAGATAAGAAACCATGTTTGCCCCCAAATATGTACAGAGGGAGACAATATCTACTTTTCTATAGAATGAGTTCAGTAAACCASCTTAGGTAAGTTCTTGACATTGAGAAAAAGTCCAATGAGATGAAACCTTTGAGACTCTTCCAGATCAAAGTTTCTGTTGAAAGTACATGATTATTGAGCTACTTGGATGGATCAGAAGATTTTCCAGAAACACTTGGTASATTTTCCATGATGTTCATACATCTTACATTTGCTTTTATAGCTGCTRATAAACTTCTCTCATAAACACACAGAAACAGCAGAATCACCTTTAGTTGCCCTGGGTTCGGCTTGCCCACTTAACTGTTTAAAGAAAAAAAAAGTCAGTTTAAGTAACTCAGACATGGACACTTGAAACGTTATTAAAAATAGTACTAGAAACCAAAACACTCAAATTTTCCTGTGTGAGCAAGCCATAGGAAGCAGTTCTATTTACATGATGGATGCCAGGTTTTAACTCTCAGCAAGCAAGAGAGTAGGGAACATTTATGTTAAACAAAAATGTCAATAGYTGGTTTTTTTTCTCCTAGTGTTTGGAATAGGAAAATAAAAAACCCTCACAATGTAATCTGGATGAATACTACGCAAATAATGATCAATCAGATTTATTATCAGTTAAGTATAAACAAACAAAAAAATAACCTTTCCTGAGAAAAATAGATAAGAATGTATCAAARCAGAAAGTTAGGAGGAAGCAGAAAAACCCAAAAGAGTCTTATTGGCACCTGTAAATGAAGAATTTGGTCACCAGCCTAGGTTTTCTACTTCTTTTGTTTGTGAAATGAGGCATTACCTTTCTACAGCAGTTTTGCCTCCGAASAGAYCTYCTCTTCATCTAAGTAGATGTTTCCYCCAAGGCTTGAAGARAAGTCTT
Organism: Malurus melanocephalus; assembly: GCF_030028575.1. Lineage (NCBI taxonomy): Eukaryota > Metazoa > Chordata > Aves > Passeriformes > Maluridae > Malurus > Malurus melanocephalus. The sequence goes on from NW_026624245.1 coordinate 47,975, forward strand.
AAAGGAAATCTCAGTTCAGAACTGAGTTTTGTGTTTTATCAGATCCTTAACTGCAAGTTTTCATGCCCAAGCAGACACAGGCAGATCAGAGACATTTCCATCTACACTTGTTTTGAAACTGCTGAAAGCAGACACCAAGGAGTACAAAGTCGGTGTGCTCATTGTACAAAGTTTCTGGCTCTGAATGTTTTTGCTCCTGGGCAGGATTTTGGTGAAGACAATGAATGCATAGATGTGCTTAGGATCGGCCTCCAAGGCAATAAAATGCACATCCCTCACATGGAGATACTGAGTGAATAAATCCAAAAGCGTTTGCCAAGTGCTCCAAGAAGCTTCTCAAGTGATCAGTGTTGACAGCAAATAACTCCAACTTTGAGGTATCTGTGCCATCAGAGTAACACCTRTGAGCACTTTGGTTAAGATGGGGCGTGTTAGAAAACCCTTCCTGGCCCTAATCTGATGGCTGAGCCCTGTATTTCTTTTCAAGGTTTAGTCTTTTCTCCCTGTACACCAAAGAAAGGCTTTGTGTCTTCTGGAAAGACARAACAGCTTATTCCCTGAAAGAGGATGCCAGCCTGAGGGATTATTCATTTTAGTTCACATTCCTTACTGCTGGATTTCAGACAGGGAACACAGATAGGACATAATCAAAGGGTGGATGGCATTATGTATTCTACCTGTCCTCTTCTCCAGGAGTAGGTTGTAAAACCTTCCAGTATTCTGGGGACATCWCTCCTAAGCTTTAAATGATCCCAACCACGTGGCTGAGACCTTTGGCATTTTTTCTTTAGGTGTTTTTGGTCTTCAGCAGCTGAAAGCAATTACCTGTTTGTAGAACCGACAAGAATCTGCCCTATGCTGAGGGTGCTCCAAAATGAAGGATTTGCTCTGGGTTAGAAGCTGCTAGATAGGCTCCAACTTATTATTAAAAAAAAAAAAAGAACCCACATTGCAAAAATATGCTTTCACATCACTGGTAGCAAAATAACATTTTTCTAGGTCCACCTTTTTTTTATGTTGAGTAGTAGTTTTACRCAGAGTGGTGCACAGATTCCTTAARCCAACTCAAATGATGTTTTATTTTTGAGATCTATCTTCCATAACTGTGAGATCTGCCTTCACAGATTTCATTAGAAAATGTGTTTTTTTTTAAGATGATGTGTGTGAATGTGAGTTCTTCTCTGGCTCCCTGCTAGCATTTACMTTTCTTACCATATGCTGACCCTATAGATATATTTTAGCACTGCAGAATTGCAATAAAGGCCTGAGAGATTTGCTAGAGRTAAGTACATTACCTACATAGCAGATGGAGAAGAGACCCTATTAGAAAAAGCTCTCAAATTCTAGTGCTCTTCTTAACAATTAATGAAAGAAAACAAAGATATTTATTTCTTTCTTTATTAAAGTACTGATGCAGTTGTTTTCTGCTTTGGGGTGCTGACAGTAAGCGGAGGAGCAAGCTATCACAGTAATATAAGATGCTACCTAACATTGACATAGGTTCATTAAGCTCCATTAAGAATCATCCTTTAATATGTTTATTAGCTAAAACAATAAAAATAGATTAAGAATTAGAAGATAAAATAAAAGGTGTCTTTTTACAGGGAAGTTTCTTGATTCTGTCAGGCTGCACGAAGAGAAAGAGGGTAAACTGCTTGGATCTTAGCAAGTGAGAATGTTAAATCTTGATTTCTGCAAACTTGCATCTCTAATGAGTTCTGGTTTCATTCGTGTCACAATGTAGTATCCTACATTTCCTCTTGGAAGGATTCCTGTGCTAAAAAATAGATCCTGTGATGCACCACTGCCACCCCTTAGCTGGCTCACCAAGTTTGCTTTGGAGTTTTGTGACCATGTGGCATCCATATGGGACCTGCAGTGTCACAGTGGGAAGAGGGGAAGAACTGGGGCATAATGCAAAGAAGCCACAAATCATAGATGTCATGGCAGCAACTGAGAAGAAAAAAAACTTGATGTTGAACTGAACTGAGGTGAAATGTTTTGATAGAGAAATTCAGGTGGGTCTCTCATCTATATGAGGCTCCCTGCAATACTGGCCCAAATTCACGGCCAGCAAATGAATGCCAAATTATTGGAACTTCAGCGGGGAAAAAAAACCCTGGGAAAAACCTATTTGACTTAGATTAAAATAAAATCTTTCCAGTCTCAGCAGCAGCTTTACAGTCAGATCTCAGTTCAGCTGACTTTCAAATGAAGAATTTAAATCAGAGGCACCAGCTGTCTGTAAATGTAAAGCCTGTGAAAGGGTCAGCTGGCAGCAGCTTCTCTTTCTGACAACCATGGTCACGTTTACAGTAAAGGACCAGTGGACTCAAATCAGCTGTTTTGWGTCATTCCAGGTGCCCTCAGGAATCTGAAGCTGCCACACAGTCTCATGTGCTGGAGTGATGGAGGGGGTAAATGGAGACTCCTGAGGGAKGCAAAGACATTTAAAATGGATCAGACACCACGAGTGAAGAAATTTAACTAGGGCTGCCTAAAAGAATTCAACTCAGTAAATTCACTTGCCACCTGCATGCATTTATGAGATGATACTTGGGGGCTCCCTATTTCCTGTTTGTTGCAGTTTATCTAGAAAAGYGACATCATTTTCAGTTCAGAATTACTTTTTCAGCTTTGGTCATGAGACAAACCTATCACTTGGAAGCCTGTCCAGTTAAAGCAGATTTTTGGTAGGGATCTTAAATATGATCCAGTTCTAACCCCTCTGCCATGGCCAGGGGCAACTTTCCCTAGATCAGACCCTCCCTAGCCTTCCTTTTCTGGATAATATACCTGTGGAAGCCTTTCCTGTTTGTGTCCTTTTCCRAGTTCTGTTCCACTTCACCTTGACCTTACTCACCCCATCCCTACRTAGCTGAACTTCATCTATGCTTTTCCTGGGTTACCTGTCCTTGCTTTCTTCTTGCCCTTTGGATTGACTAGCATTTCCCTATTCAGCCATGCCTGTCTCCTGCCCTCCTTGCTTGATTTCTTGCTCCTGGTGATTTCCAATTCTTGTGTTCTGCGGAAGACTTCCTTAAAAATCTGCTAAGTCTGTWCCACTCCCTTGTCCCTGAGGGCTGTCTCTCTGGGGATTTCACTGATTATCTCCCTCAAGAGCTGGAAATCTGCTTTTCTGAAGTTCAGGGGCATAACTTTACTTCTTGCCTGACCTGTATTCCTCCCATTTCTTATGCACTCCCTCATTGGGAGAGCATGGGAAACTGAAAAGGCCCTGATTTAGAGTAAGCTCTACCTCACAACAATGAAAATATCTGTGTCTTGTCCATAATATTCTCATACTAAAGCCAAAATAGTTCCCTGTACCAGCTRCTAAGAGGAAAATGAACACTAYCCCAGATGAAAATCTTCAGTGCAAGGATCTGGTTTGGATGCTGAGTTTGAAGCATAYACTGACACTGCATCTGCACTGGAAAGGGAGTGGGAAAGCTAATTCCCTGCTCAGCATCTGGACTGCTCTCCTAGCAAGCTGCCCATTCTCTGAGTTAGAAACATTAAAAGCATCTTCTTTCTTTCATGTAATTCCCTTCCMTCCCTTCCTCCCTCTTTCTTTCCAGCTTTTTTGATTAACACAAGATTCTGGCTTCTGGCTGATTTGTAGAGCAGCTCTGGCTCTTTTCCCTACTATGAAAAGTGGGCATTTTCACAAACTTTTTAAAGCACAACTGAGTAAATATCCATTGCTGAATTCTTCCTCTAAGCACTGCTTTTCTCCTCAAAAYGCCTGTGAACTGTGACTGGAGAATGGAGCAGTCAGCTATACCTTCACTTCTCCTGCCATATGCTTCTCTTTTTGCTGCCAAATACAGGGGTTCTGCYTGTCACATGAAGCAGGCACACCATTTTTCAATTCCCAGGGAGGGYTTTCTGCTGGAAGAGATGGAAGAACTTCTCTGTGGCTACAGAAAATAAAATTTTAAATTTTTTTTTGAAACAAACTGCTCACCTCCTGCCCTGTGAACACAGGAAAGATACTTGTTTTACTGTTCATATAACTCTTTTAATTTCAGAAGCTTAAGAAAATCTATAAACAGAAGAGTTGGTAATTTAATCACTTGAGGAAAATTGACAGGTCTAAATAAAAGGAAACCAAGCACTGATGGAACACAAAAGCCCCAAATGCCATCTCAATATGATCATACTGGTTTGCTTTGTAGCAGCATTGATTGAATCCTGTGACAAAATGAAACAAAAGACTTATCTTTGTAGGGGGTTTCTCTCTAAAGAAAGACCATGCCAGAAATCCTTCCATTGTAGGAAATATTAGTATMTYTTGCAGTCTCCCAAGTTGCMTTTGAAAAAATACTAGTTCRTTAATGAAATAYTTTGGATTTCCTGTTGGGTGTTGGGTTTTTTGGTTTGTTCGGGGTTTTTTTTTTTTTGGGAGGGGGGAGTGTTTTGTTTAGTTTTTTTGATTAAAAAAATTAAACTTCAAGCCAAGCAAATGCTTTCTGTGAATATTGTTGGTCTGTCAATAAATAATATTTCAATTTATAAACTTTTGACTGATCTTCAGTTCACTTAAAGCAAATCACATGAAGTGTTTTAGATGCACCAGATKTGGTGTAGCTACCAGAAAACAAAGATAGAATTGAGGCTGATTATAGAGTATGAAAATGTAAGTAAGAGTCACAGGAGCAGAAATAATGGTTTATTCTGTGGCACTGGGCCTTCACTGATCCAAACCCCAAAACCCAAGAAGTGATGGGAGAAAGTGGAAGATAACCAAATTTTATGAGGCAAGCTTTAAAGGGAGAGGTAACATCTTTTATTCAGTTGTCTGAGACATGGAAATAAGGCAAACATACATGAGATGAGCTTTTAATAAGTTCCAAGAGAAGCAGCAGATTTCAAAGTGGAACTTCTATGGACTGCAACTGCCCTGTATTTCATACAAATATTAAATCATCCCTGGATAAAGGTAGTTTGTATCCAAGGAACCCAGAGGAGAGTGAGARTAAGCTATATGGTTTTGGTTGTTAGGTTATAAGAAACAGTGAGTAAAACATTCGTAATYATCTGGATAATTCAGAACATAACAGGAGAAAACGGAGGTTATGTTAACCCTCAGGAAGACTTTTGAGTTTCTTTATCTGACTGTGGTCAAGCTGATGGCAGCAGCAGGTTTGCCCAGTCCAGTGTGCCTCAAACTGAAGCCAGTGGTTTCACACAGTCCTATCACCAATGTTCCACTGGTACCACAGGTATCATGGCCATGTGCTGCCTCCATCTCCAGGGAGAAGCTCACTCCTCCTATAACAAATGTTAGCCACAAACCTCAGAAGCAGCCCAAAATCTTGGTCCTGAACTTGAGAAATGAAGCAAAGAGCTGCAGAAATGAGAGTGCAAATTTGATCCAGCATAAAAATGAGCATCAAACCATGTTGCATTACTTTATCACAAGAAAAGTATCTTCAAAGAGGGCCACATGGTCTATTACTTTCTGTTGTGTCAGTCTTTTTATTTACTATCACCCCCTGTAAAACACTGCTACTTGTGACTAAGAGCATATACACACTTTTCTGGCTGCTTGCAGTTCCAGAAAGGCAGCKTGTAATAAATCTCTCTGSCCTGGTGYCCCCTCGGGAGGTGGCTTACAGTGTACAGAAGCAAGATGTCAGCAGAGGAGCATGACTACATGTCTGGGGAAGAAGGAGCACCACTAGCTTTCACTGGGATTTGTACTCTAAAATCCTGTGTGTGCTTTAGGAAACAGCCTTGAGACAGCAGAGGTGTTTTCTGCAGAGGGAGTGGAAAGAGACAGCAATGTTGGTTGTACACCTCAGCCGGAAGACAAAGACAGTCAGCCTGAAAACATCAGAAGCTTAGGAAAGTGTTTTGCCTTTTCTTTACAAAAAATGGTACTTGGTGAAGTCCAAGTTGCTTGTCTTTTTTTTTTTTTTTTTTTCCAAGAAGATTGCTGTGACACTGAAGTAAAGGTTTTACATTTTGTGTTTAGTTGCATGGCCAGCCTTCTTCCTTGACATATTTTAAGGTATCCTCTCTCTTGTCAAAGCACAAATATGTTCAGTCTCCAGTTTTCTATTCCCAGTAAACCTTAGAGAAAGGAACAACACGGGAAAATAAAGTAGGTGTGGAGCAGGGTAGGGAGAGGAGATTTTGCTTGATGAGACCAATCTCTCACCAATTTAAAGTGAGGCAACACAGGTGATTCAACACCCTGTGGGTCAAGAGATTTCTTGTTTGAATAAACTTGGATCAAAAGATATCTAGGTTTTTCATTAGGAAGAAATTCCTCACAGAAAGGATTATTGGGCATTGYAATGGGCTGCCCAGAGAGGTGGTGGAGTCCCTGTCCCCAGAGGTGTTTGAGAAAAGACTGAATGTGGCACTTAGTGCCATGGGCCAGTTGACAAAGAGGTGTTAGGTCATAGGATGGACTTGATCTCAGAGATCTCTTCCAACCTAAGGGATTCTGTGATTCTGTGACTGTTTCCCTTCTAGGGTGTGTGTAGTTATGTAGCTAATATGAARTGACAATTTAAACTAACATTATACCTATCAAATAAAATTATCTTACTAAGGAGGGATTTCCTCTCCACCCTTACTTTCCATCTCTTTGGGTAGGAAATTCTATTTCAGCTCTTTGAATGTTTCTAATATTCACACCTGGAAAATTATTGCCCATCAATGTATCTCAAAGGCTGGAGCAGAGGCCATCTCTGTTCTGACACAACCTGAGGTTGATTTAAACTCACCAGATGCTTTTTTCCAGACATGAAAGGACAGTCTGCAGAAACAGATGTTTACCTGATTAAGATGCATAGGGAAGTCTCAGTACAAACAAAAAACAGGTTGTTGGACATCCTTCCTGTAATAAAATCTGAACAGTAAAGCCTTCCAACAAGATGCAGAATTAGTTAAAGGGACYTAATGATCATGCCAATGCCTTCAACCCTGTCAGCACCTGCCTGAACTGCCTATGCAAATAGCAAGGTAGATGTGTTAAAATCTTTCTGCTTTTTCTTGAGACAGCAAGTGATGAGTRTTTCTCACTGTAGCAAAATGATTTCTCCCTTCTCTCTGGCAACATCGCCCTTGTGACAGCTGCAGATCAGTGGTGCCTTGTTCCAGGGCTTAGGTCTCTTGTTCAAATGAAGGCAGGACCTCATCTCTTTGCTTTCTTCCCAGTCACCTTTCCAGATGTGCCTGGCAAATTGCTGAAGTCTTGCTTTCCGAAACAGAAGATATCACCAGTCTCAGGGAATGCAGTTCCAGGTCTTTGCAGGGATGCTGAGCCATGCAGTGTGTAGTTGGGCTGTGGGGCCTATGGTGTGCTTCACTCAGTCCCGTATTTCAGCAACAAGAGCATAAGATCTGAAGAAATGAGAGAGGCAAAACTTATGGATTCAGAGATGGATGGATGGATGGATGGATGGATGGATGGATGGATGGATGGATGGTGTCAGAGGTTACTCAGTCCAACTTATCTCCCTTTTTTTAGTGGGTTACTGACAGCAGAAACTTGTTCCATGGAAGAAAGTGCTGTTACTTTTTCTGTTTGATGGCTTGTGGTTTGATCCTTTGGAAGGCCGTGTGCTCAGACTGTCAGATTTCCTGCAATTTATGACTCTAAAGGAGTTCTGGAAATAATTAGTAAGTGAGATAAAAGGGGTAGCAATTATAATTAATAACAATGTTGTGTCCTTCTTTAAATATTGAATTCATCAAAGACTCTTCAAGTACGAAATACATCCTAATGAATAGTATCTCATGCCCATTCACCTTCCTGCACTTAGGTGATAATTATTGCCACATCACAAACAATAGACCTGAGATATTGAGAAGTGAAGATTCATGTCTTCAGTGGAGGTGTCTAACAGATGGTGACAAGGTTTTGCAAAGGTGCTGAGTGCCCCTTTTCTTATGTTCAGGATAAAGGAACCATTTTAGCAGGACAGTGCTAAGATGTGAACACACCCTGGGCAGCAGTAACATTGTCAAGTCTTCTCCAACATGTGGGATATTTTCCTTGAAGAGCCTCATGCTTCTAAGAATGTCCCTTATTATATAAGAGTCCCAAATCTCAGTCTGCTTAAAAAATCAGAGAATGACAGAATTACAAGGTCCCAGAATGCATAAGGTTGGAAGGGACCACAGGAGGTCATCTGGTCTAACCTAGCTGCTCAGGCAGAATCACAGCAGAGTACACTGCACAGCATTGTCTCCTCATTTCTGTATCATTTTCTGTCACCCTATTGCTTAGCCACTGAGCAGAATCTGGCTCCATCCCCTTGACACCTCCCTTCAGACACTGATAGGCATTGATGGGGTCCCCTCTCAATCATCTCTGCTCAAGGCTGAACATGCCCAACTCTCTCACCCTTTCCTGACAAGAGAGATGCTCCAGTTCCTTCATCATCTTTGTCACCCTCCACTGGACTCAATACAGGAGCTCCATGTCTCTCCTTTCCTGAGGAGCCAAGAACTGGACCCAGCACTCCTGGTGAAGCCTCATTAAATCTCAGCAGAGGGACAAGATCACCTCCCTTGACCTTGTAAAAGTCTTCTTTCCAACATTCCTTTATCCCAGTTTCCTGTGTCAGGGATTCCAGAGGGCTGATCTAGCCAGTGAAGATTCAAAAAGATTCAAAAGCATTCAATAACTCTGCATTCCCTGCATCCATTGTCTGCAAGGAATGTGGTACTCATTCCTCACAGGTGCAGAGCAAAGCCTGGAAAAATGCAGTGAGGGAAGAGCAAAGACCGGAAACAAAGGTTTTTTAAAGAATAGTGGTAACCAAGAGATTTTAAATGTTAATAAAAGGATTTCTAATGTCCAGCCTGAGAGGTCTGTGCTGTTTTAAACTCTTTAATTTGAACTGGTTTAGATACCACACTCAGTGTGGATTAGGGTCACTGATTTTCCAGTAATGTGTTTCCAAGCTTTGATTCTGATTCCTGCTAGCAATTGCAAGCATCAATCATTTGCATACCTCCGAGCGGCAGAAGTATCCAGGTCCTCGGTTTGGACTTAAAAAATTGGTTAAAACAAAAACCTTGGTATTTTGAAGACATCAGGTAATTTGTCATTGAAGAAGACATGCCTTTACACTTTTCTGTAAGCCACTCMTTCAATCTGTGCTTTAAAAACTGCTACCAATACACAATTTCCAGCAATATTTGCACTGTGTTTTTAAACTATTAAGATCTATATATTGACCACTAAGATGTGGTTAATTGATTGTTTGCAATACAGGGAATACAGTGTTAGTGTGAGTCACTACAGGGATGGAAATTCAAGTCTGAAATCCTCCCTGGCAAAGGTGAGCAGGTGACTGGATTCAGAAAGCAGGTGAGCTCTTCCAGACCTGTGTTCCTGTGAAGATTCAGGTTGCCATGAGGACCRCTGAAAAATGCCCCCTGCTTCTTTCAACATAAGTTGCCAATACCATTTATACAATTTTGCTATGCCTCTTTCCCTTTCTTTGGGAGCTGAGTGAATTTCATMTCGAGTAATTGGGGGAGACTTTCAGACATCAAACCAAAAAATCTTGTCCTTTAGGCCACAGAAAATCTGCTTGCTATTCAGAAAGCATCTTGGAATTCAGGCTACAGTCTCTGTTTCTTGGCATGGGTAATAATTACACTCCCTGCTGAGACCAGATATGGTCCATGACACATAAAGGAGCAGGGGAAGCCTGATAGCCTTTTGAAAGAGGTTTTCTCTGTAACAAGAATTAGATGAGTTGCTGATATTTGTCTGTATGTCATGCTTTTTCCTCTCAGCAATGAGAAAAGCAGCCTGTAATTTTTTCCCTATTAGGAGTTATTGGTGGTAGGAAGGTAGGACAAGAAATTGAACCATCATTACGTATTGCTGACAAATACCTTCTTCAAAAAAGATTTCTCTGAAATCTCACCAGGACAGAGTGATGTGCCCTGTACTTTCTCAAATCAGACAAAGGACAGCTAGACAGCTTTCCACGATGCTGAAGGATACATTGAACAGGGCAAAACTGATGTCCTTTGATAGATCAAGATGACGTATTTGTCCTGAAAAGCTTTTGCAACAAAATTTGGTTGCAGCTGAATTATCTTGGACAAATTTTTCCCACTACCTCAGAAAATAATACATTTTCTCTAAATTTCACTTTATTTTTCTTTTGCTTTAAATGTTTTTGTTGTTACTATTGTTCAGGGAAATGAATTGAGGAGGAAAAGAACACTATTTTTTTTATAATTTTCACCTCAATGATGCTTATAAATTTCCTTCCTTAGGAACAGGTCAGACTAACCAGATGTTTTAAGCCACTATGGAAGAATTTTGAAGAAAGGAGGAAGACCTACCATAAAGAGTTGATATAGCATTTCTGYGGGAAGAGATACTCATCCTGATACCCAGATTAAAAGAAGCAATCATTAAGGATGCTCAGTAACAGTCATTTGGATTGTTTACCATAATATTTGTTCAAAACTGGATTGTGGTAAAACCTGAAATCATTCTATATCACTAAAAAATAAGCCCCTTTAGCATCATATCTGAACTATTAGAATACTACTTTATTCTGAGTTTATTTGCTGTTAAAAGAGGGTTCAATATGCTAATATTTTACAAAAAGGTACTCATMAGTCAATTATAAGAAATTTGTACTATAGTCTCATTGCACTTTATGACAAAAATTTCTCTAATGCAGTTGTAAACTTCTCTAATGTGTCAGTTATATTTTGATTATTTAGCAATAAATTACTTAGCAATTAATTTTATTCTTAATTCACAACATCATATAGGTAGTMCTTTTCCACCTTATTTTCAATCTGGTTCTGTATCCATCCCCTTGCTTATAGAATGATAGAATAGTTTCAGTTGGAAGAGACCTTTMAGGGTCTTCTGGTCCACTTCTCTCAGGACTTGGGATGAATCCCATCAGCTCCCATAGACTTCAGAATGATCCAGTTCCTAAGACAGTCATGAACCTGATCTTCTCTTACAGCAAGAGGGAGGTTGCTCCCCCAGTCCCGTCTTGTGATCCATCCTCTCTAGAGGTGTGGAAAGAGAGGCTGACAGTGAAAACGGAGGCAAGAAGTTGCTGAGTACCTCAGGCTCCTTGTGTGTTGTTACCAGTTTGTCTGTCATGTTCATGAGGAGAAATGTGCCTTCTCTGACCTTCCTTTTCTAGCTAACATACCCATGCAAACCTTTCTTATTATTCTTTGTGTGCCTTGACAAATTCAGCTCTCACTTCACCTTTACCTTCCTTACCTTATCCACACACAACTAAACTGCATCTTTCCACTCTTACAGGTTACCTGCCCTTGTTTCCACTGTCAGTGCATTTATTTCCTGCCCTTCAATGTTACAGGCAGGTCTTGACTCATCCATGCCAGTCTTTTCCCTTTCTCTGCTGGTTTCTTACATCTGGTGATAGGCAGCTCCTGTGCTATATAGAAAGTGTCTTTAAAAGTCTTCCAGATCTGTCCTGCTTCTTTGTCCTGAAGGGTAGTTACCCAGAGGATCTTAYTGACTAACTCCTTGAGCAGCTGACAGTTTGTTTTCCTAAAATTCAGATGAAACCCATCTCACTTAGATCTCAGTCTCATGACAGGATGAGCTTCCCAAAAAGTGTTCAAGTGTCTCACTTTAGAGGTTGCACAGAGACTGCCTTTTTAGCCTGGACCCCTGTAGTTCACAGTATCTATCCTTCCTATGCCTAAAGTCAGATCAAATGAACCTGACCCATTTATTCCATCTTCCCTACCCATTCAGATAGGAAATGGTATTCCATATTTCACTGTCTGTGGGTAGAGAAGCAAGCTCCTATGCCCACCCATTTCCAAGGAAATCACTTGTTTCCACACCTGCATACAAATGTGTTCTGCCTACAGAAAACAACATTCTCATCTGTACTTTCCTTCTTGTAGTCTCTTTTTTATTCTGAATTGTTTTAATATTTGGAAGGAAGGGTGAAGAAAGAGAAAGAGACAACCTCAAATATGAGAATGAGAACAAGAATATAATGCTGCTGCAAAGCAAGGGATGAAGGGAAAGATGATAACCTTATTCCAAAGCGAAAAGGTTCACATATGCAGGCCCAACTCAGGCTTTTATTTCCAGGCAGCTCCCACAAAGGTCTACAGTTGCCTTTTTAGARTAAGTGCTGYTTCCTTCAGTGGATGAGCTGAAGCRGACTATTGGTGACAGTCCAGAAAATTCCGAAATTACAGTGACTGCGAAACTAAGTGGTAGGAATGAAATTTTGCAAACCTAAAAGTCCTCAGTTGGTTTTAACCCTGGATATATCCACACAGGGCAGCTGTCCAAATTGCACACATTACCAAAACTTAAAACATTCGTTGGAACTTTTCTATCCCTTGATTCCACAATATGAGGATGAATAGGAAAATCTTTTCATTCAGGTATAAGGATAAWCCTTTTGCAGACATCAAAATCACTTGGCTCCCCCTGAGCAGCTAGAGACAGAATGAACATTTCCTTCTGTCCTTTCTACTCTGGACTAATTAATTCAGGCTTGAAATAAAGGAGATACGATTTCTTGAAGGTTGAAATGCAAAGATCCTTGAATAGAAGCACTTGTCAAAGGACTAAAATATGAAAATAGATCTACCAGGAGCTTGATGTCTCCTCCAGGACACAGAGCTATCCCACAGAACAGGCGATCTTGTGCAGTCTATGAGCCATCTGACTGTGAGTACCAAAAGTATATAAAACCATAACAAAAACCTGTTAGACAGACACTCACAGTTCTTCCACAGCTCCTAAAAGCTGAGGGCATGAACATGATAAATAACAATGCAGTGCTCTACAGTACTGACTCGAGAAACAGTAAACCATAAATGCATCTGTATGTGGGAGTTCAAAACATATCCCTACTGATGACAGGACTGCCACTGCCTTGAAGTACTGCTTTTCTTCCTCTTTAAAAGGGTTAGCTGCCCTTTAAAGAACAAGAGGGGAAAGAATGGAGTTCAAACATGATTAATACTTCAGTGCAGTAGCCTATTAACACATGAGTAATTGACTAATAATTGCACACCTTTCTATGTCTGCCATTATATTAAATCCTGCCACCTCAATCCATCAAGTTTGTTTACTGGAACATCTTGCAAAGTGAGCAGTTAGCAGTAAATGCCCATTTTCCAGCAGGAGAAGGGGAGCAGCTGTCTTTGGCCTTCTAAAACATTAGCAGATATGGAGCTTAAGTGATCACTTTTCAATATTATATKTCAACATATGATCAATACTCAAGAGCTCTTCTTCACAGAGACCGCAAGAGGATCTGATGTGATCTGATTCAACATGACTGGCATATTGTAGTCACAGCTCTCCTGGGAAGCTGACATCATTCCCCATACTAAACATCTTCTCTGAAGTACTTGTGGTGGAAGTTTTTGTGGGAAGCATTTTTGCTTGGTGAACATTTTCAGTGCAGTTACCCTTAAGTGGCCACACTGTTAAGAAAGGGAAACTTTCACAAATTTCAGGTCTTTGCTTTCTCCTAACATGRTGGCCCAGCGAGGGGACTGGTGGTATGGTAGAGCTGGTAAGTGACACCTGCACTGTTTYTAGTTCAGTTCACAAATTGCTTCGTTGACATGTTAAACCCATCTCTGCTCCCATCCCTCTCCAAAATTAGGGTCCAGATTAGGCATTGCAGGTTTATTTCCAGGTTAACTCATATTGGTATCTCGTTCCATGAAGTTGTAGCCCTGAGAGAAGAGACCACCAAAACTCCTTCACAGGCAGATGTAGTAGGAAAAAGGGATAACTAAGGAGGAAATTTCTGTGGCTGAAATGAGTAGAGCTGGCAGAGCTGTATGGAATGGATGAGTCAGGAGACACCTCAGGAGTTTTAGTCACACCTCAGGGGTATCTCCTACTGCTTAGAATAGCCAGAGAGAAGGAATCAATACAATGTCAGCCCTTTCCATTATTCAATTGTGTCTACTGGATAAGGGCTTTTTAGAATTTTATTTTCCYTTTTTTTTCTTTCTTTTGTTTTTGAAAGTTATCTGATTTCCCCCTCTCTTAAAAAATGCTAAATTTTCTCAGGGGCAGGAGGAATCATGTGAAGGGGAAGAAACTAATTTTTCAGTGGAAATTTAAATACAGTGATAGTTTGATGGYGGGTTGTTTGCTGTGATACTCCAGTGTACATGCAGAATTCCTGAACTGGATGCACACGGCCTACTGGAGTTAGCAGGAATCTGCTGCAAATTGTGAAACAATAGTTGGAAATTTTGCAGTAAACCAAGCCAAAATTGCACTCTGATCCTGCTTCAGTATCTAAAAAATTACATACTTATAAAACCTTTAGGAATTTTTATGATTGTAGGCCTTGGCCAACTGTCGAAGGTAACTACAGTTTTTTTTTGGATTTCACAGCTTCAAGGTTTGTTCATTTAAAGGAACAAAAGTTTTTGTCCTGTTTTTTTCTAAGCACTGAGGGGCAGGGAAGGGTCCCATGGTATCCTGGCAGGTGAGCAGGTGCTTTTTGCACTTTATAAGGTGTTTCTTGCTCTGGAGTATACAGGGGTGGGCTCCTAACCTCAAAGGTTTTTTTCTTGTTCAGCAGTCTGGTGTAGGCAGGGGCCCCTCCAGTCCTCACAGGTAATAAGGTTTTTTCTTGGTTTTTTTCTTGTTATTTCTAAACTGCAGGTCAGATCTCTCTGGATAATCACAGGTAAAAAGGTTTTTTTTCTTGTTTTTGCTGAGTTTTCAGACTCAAGGAGGGGCCCCTCCAATCCTCACAGGTAAAAAGGTCTTTTTTTCTTGTTTGTTCTAAACTGTCAGTAGCAGGCAGGGGCCCCTCCAACCTTCACAGGTAAAAASCTTTTTTCTTATCTTTGCTGAGTTCTTAGATGCAAGGAGGGACCCCTCAGGTCATGGAAGGTAAGAAGGTTTTATTTTGTTCTTGTTTAGCAGTCTGGTGTAGGGAGGAACCCCTCCAGTCCTCACAGGTAAAAAGCTTTTTTCCTTGTTCTTTCTAAACTCTCAAGTGAAGGCAAGGGCTCCTCTGGTCCTCACAGGTGAGAAGGAGTTTTTCATGTTTTTGCTCAGTTCTCAGATGCAGGGAGGGGCTCCACAGGTCATGGAAGGTGAGAAGGTTTTTTTCTGTTTTTGCCCAGTTCTCTGATGCAAGGAATGTTCCCCTCAGGCCCTTGCAGGTGCCCAGCTCTTTCTTGTTCTTGCTAAGCACTCAGGCACAGAAGGGTCTGCTCCAGTCCTCACAGGTGAGAAGGTTTTTTCTTGTTTTTTCTCAGTGCCCAGGTAAGGGCCCCTTCAGCCCTCTCACATAATGTGTTTTTTTCTTGTTTTTGCTAAGTGCTCAGGCCCAGGCAGGGGCCTTGTCCTATCCTTGCAGGTGAGTTGTTTTTTTTTTTTCTTGTTTTTTATAAGCACACAGGCCCAGGGAGTCTTAGCCACACCTCAGGGGTATCTCTTCCTATTGCTTAGGAATGGCAAGAAAGAAGGAATCATTACAATGACAGCCCTYGCAATTAATCAGTTATGTCCCCTGTATAAGGGCTGTCTAAAGCAAGGAATGGATGTCCTGCTGTTGCATGTGTCCCTTTGAGCTCAGAGTCCCAAACCAGTGCAGTTTGCAGGTTCAACATAAGCCATTTCCTCCAATTAGAATTTAACTGCCTTACAAAACAGTTGAGCATTTCAATTTTTTTTTTTTTCTTATCTCCATCCATCTTGTTTCTTGAAATTATTTGCTATCCTCTCTCTCAAAGAATGCTAAATCTTCTGAGGTGCAGGAGGAATCATGTGTAGGGGAAGAAACTAATTTTGAGTGGAATTTAAATACAGTGATAGTTTGATGGCTGGTTGTTTGCTGTGATACTCCAGGRTACATGCAGCTGAATTCCTGAACTGGATGCACACGGCCTGCTGGAGATAACAGGAATCTGTTGGCAATTGTGAAACAATAGTTGGAAATTCTGCAGTAARCCAAGCCAAAATTGCACTCTGATCCTGCTTCAGTGTCTTAAAAATCACATATTTTTGAAACCTTTAGGGGCTTTAGAGGGAGTAGGCCTTGGCAGACTGTCAAAGGTCACTGCAATTCTTCTTTTTTTTTTTTTTAAAGTTTTGAGGTTTATTTTAAATGAACTTCTAGAGAATGGGAAAAGGGCTACCAATGGCTGTCACTACAAACAGGGGCAGGAGAAGATGTGCAATGTCAGTGTTTTCCAGGAAATACCTGACTTTCCAGGGCARTGCTGGCTCTGGTTACAGGAACTGRTTYAGAGCTMCTGCAYTGCACATCTCAGACATTGAATCAGTGCCTCTCTTCTGATTAACCTGCAGAGAATGGAGGAAAACATCCCACAACTTCTTAGAAAGCAAGAAACAGAATGTGAACATTTTGAGTAACACAACCATAGGCAACACCCTGACATAATAAATCACCTAAGTATTGTCCCAAATATGYGCCTATTAATATRAAAAAAAAAAAAATCTGTATTTGTACTCTACCATACTCTAGAACAGAGAGGGGGATTGTTACCACCACTCCAATGCAAACAGTAAAGGTTCTTCCTCAGAAATGRGGTGGACAATTCACCGTAAGTTACCACTCTGTCTATGTGGGTAAGAATGTGGGTCTGCAAAACCAAAGGRAACCCAAGTATTCCCTAGTGGCTGTACCTCAGCATATGAAATTCTAATAATTGTTTGTATCAATGGCTCCTGGCACTGCACACYGGTGTGTGTGACTGTTCCATGACAGCCTGACAGTGGATGTGGATTTCCCAGCACCTCTCTAGCCATTTCCTTACTGCATCCCAGTATTCCTGATGAGCATCCATAGCAAGAATCAATAGCTGTGACGATGAAGGATTCATTTTACCCTGTTTCTTGGGTTGTCCATCTGTGTCTGCTAGAGGTGATTTTTTTAAGCTTCAGTTTGCACAAGTTTCAGTACCGTTGATTTATGCAGTCCCTCCAGACACAGGACACAGACAATTTGGAAAATTATCAAACATCATCCTGCAAATTGTTGGTCATGGTACACTAGAGGAAAGGGCTACCCAGAACTGAGATATTGCCACTGGACAGTCACTGGACCACAKGTGCTCCCTAAGAACATTGCTTTTTTTCACAGCCACAATCAGGCTACAGGGCTTCAGATGAAGTAAAAGAATAAACAATCTTAGGAGTAAAATCTCATCTTCATAGGGAGCAAAATGCTTCATGTTAGCTTCCATAAGTAATAAATTTCAGACTGATAGTAGTAAAATATCCAGTCTCTACTGYGTATTCAAGTATTAGATTTAGGTTTGGACATATCACTCTGGCTCGCTCCCAAGAACTCATACCACAAATCTGGTACCCTGCCTCTGAGTAACATGATTCTTTCACATCACTTTGGCACAAAAATCCACATTGAAACATGGCAATTTCTCAAAAGAAAATATCTGAATTACAGTCTAATAGATAATTAATTGCTGATATAATTAAGCATTAAAATCAATAATATGCTGGAAGAGATTAAAGTGTGACTAGCATAAAATGTGGTAGGCAACTGCAATTATGTCACTATGAATTGTTACTATTGGTTGCAATTTCTGTCATTTTACAAGGCACATTGTATTTTTTTGCCTTGTTTCCTCTGACTCTCTTTTGCTGTGTTTGTGCTTWTAGTTGAGAAGATCTTGTTCTAATTTGGGGCTTTGACAGTAATTCAGGTTGTAAATCTGTGAGAAAATGATAGAACACCTGGGCAAAACCTTGCCAGAGTCTGTAATCAATACTTCCTTTTTATCATTTTATCATTATCATGTAGCCTTTGGGAGAAACCCTAATTTCAGAAATAAATACAGGTTGTGGGTTTTCTTTTTGGCACCTGTTGGTGGTAAAAAAGGAGGGGTTTAATGCCAGTTTTTGACAGACAGCTCCATGGTATTATTTGGAGCTAAAGGATGCTATATTCATACAGTTAAAGTAGTAAAAATTCTAGATGAAATAGCATTTGGAGTTAAAGACATTTGGGAGTGRTTATTAAAAAGTAGGAAATTAATTAAGTGGTTATGGGGGTTATGAGCAGGACATACTGGTGGGAGAAGAATCTGGCAAGGTGTACAAGAAGWAGAGCTACCATCAGAAACTTGTAATGTTTGTACGTGCTTTGCAGAATCTGTAGCTGGAATTAATTTATAAAGTAAGTTTCAGAAGATTAAGAATCTGAGGTAATGGGATACAAGATAAAAGACACTCAATTCATGTGGATCAAAGCACGAACCACCCTAGTATTGACTGCGAGGATAGAAATTAACTGTATCTAGTAATGAAGAGTCTGCTGGATGCTCAGAAAAGTGTACTCCCATAGGAATTTCACTAGGAAGAATTTCCAAACCAACCTACTTGTTAGTCGCTAAATTAAAATACAAGAAACATCTTTTAAGCTGTTCTTTACTTTTCCATTGATTCAAATTATCTTAAAAGTATTAAACATTTAAATCTTCTCACATTTACATCCACAATAAAATGCACTGTATAGACTCCACTTGGGAAAGAAACAGGTTATAACAAAATTAAAATAATGATTTTCATGCAGTGAAGGGGAAAATGAACAAATAAGTCCGTTCTTAGACTGTCTCACTTTGGTATCAGTGTTTATCTTCTAAAAATATGAGTAAAATGTCACTCTTTGTGTGCAAATGTCTGAATGTCTGAACATGTACAGCAGCATTGAAATACCTACAGATCTCAGATAATTAAGCTGATATGATGGTTGCAACTATTTTAGGCTGTACCCCAGTCATCAAACAGAAATACCTAGAAKGTTCTGTACTGACAGACCATATTCTAAATCCCATATTCCATTAGTCCATCCTCCAACAAATAATTTAATTTGATCTTGTTATTTGTGTTGCAAGTTCAACTATTTAAACTTTTTGGGCTTGAAGATTTCAGGAAAAACATAGTTAAATTATATTTTTCTTGTAAACTATTATGACCAACACCTGACAGGGAGGTTTATTTAAAAAAAAAACAAAAACAAAACAAAAAAAAACCCGGCAAATACAAGATCCCAAACTCATTAAGAAAATCACTCCTACCTGACAATAAAGCTGTGAGAGTGAGGTCTTGCTCCTGCAGGTTTTGTCATGGGAAGWAGGGAAGGAGGAGCATCAAACAAGAAATTTACAAGAAGGAACTGCAGGGAAATTGAAACTGCCTTACAGAAACACCATTAATGAAATGTTATTAATTATCTTGTGTTTGTAAAAGGGRTATTCYRTAGACCAGAATGAGCACYAKAGAGGGACTRTTTAACCACGAGGYTGTGAAATGAAATCCTAAGCTGGCRTCTTCATGGGGAGAAAGAWCTAAAATCAAGCTCAAATTTTGTTAAGGATCTCTAATGTTATGACCAGTTGTGAATGAATATCCTGCTCATTTCATTATGAGATTAGGCATATTTAGACATTTAGACCCAAAAGCTTCCAAGAAAACAAAGATGCTTCTTCAAAGAAGGGAAATAAGCACAGAGAGGAAGGCTAATAGAGACGTAATTGAGTATGATACAGATGACTGAAACTAGCAACACACATGAAAGGCAAGGCAATGTCTATTTGCTTTCCTCGTTGACTGAGAAAAGTTATTTGTTAAAGGATGTCATGGAAAAGATCAAATGCTGAAGCAATGTGTGCAGCAGCATAATTAAATAKCTCAGTGATCTCAGCAGGAAGAACTCAAGGTTTGCAGCACACAATTTMTCCTACTGTGAATTCAAGCTGGGCACCATCAGCACTTTGCATTCCCATTTGAAAATGGGTGAATGGCATCTAATTTTCACACAACTGCTAACAAGGAGCAACAGGCATCAATTTTCACTTGCATCTGACTTGATCATTATCTTCTCTTCAAAACTATGAGTCCTGTCCTCCCTTGAAAATATGTGGTTTTTACAGAGAATACAGATTTATACCCTTAGAAATTCTCTATTCACTCAAGGAGTGCTATCTTCAAAATCAAATAGAAACTATTAAAAATCATGAAATACTACATTTGTTAAAGGGACAATGATTAATTGTTACTTTGTGATTTAATAACAAAAACCCTGATTTTTTACATAGATTAGAGAAAGGCAAACTGTAAGTAAAGTTGCAAAGACCTTCCACGTCCAATCCTCTTTTGAGAAAAGATGGAGGAAGGACTCTCAGTCCATTCATGATGATAAAAAACAGTTCMTGAAAATCTTAGAAATCTTCTTGCCCCATGTTTGAGCTTGCATTTATCTCATTCCCAGTATGTCAGTATAACCTTTCCCCTTTTCCTTTGCTGTCTCATGCAAAGAGAAACTTTACTGTGCTACACTTTTCTGCTGTGATCCTTTCATACTCGAATAGCTTTTCCTAACTTCTTACCAATTCCTTAACCTTTACTTTAATTATCTTACCTTTTCTTCTATTTAATGAAATAAAATAAATCCCCATGCTTGCTTTCATCACACCTACCTGTTCTCTTTGGATTCACAGTAAATTCTTCCCTGTAAATTAGGATCAGAATCTAAAGTAACTACTTTAAGATTTTTATCTTCCTAAACCACAGGCTCCAAGGACTCACAGAGGTCTGTGATAGCACAAGTTCCCTAGAAAGTCTACAAATAATTAGCGTTTTCTTTGAAATACAAGATGAATTCAATTTTCCTTGCAAGCAAAGAACACCCTGTCTTRTCTAAGGGCCATTTCTTAGCATTTTAATCTACACAAAACCTCCCTCCAGTAAGGTTTTCCCTCTCTTTCYTGGCATCTTTGTATGAATGTTTCCAATTTCCTGCAGTTATCCYTCTGTCTTCCCTGCTTTCCCTAGAAGGGGAGAGCAGGGTCTTGAGGAAACTTTTTGTAGTTTGTTCTGTTTTCCTAAAATCAAGCAAATCTGCCATTACCTAGACTCACACACTCAGATGGARTCCTCACATCCCATTGATTCACATTGATTCACAACTGGAGCTGGTTCTCACAGGTCTTCGGCAATCTGGAAACACAAGGCAAGGTTCAATAGTATTTGCTGTGTGCAATAGAAATAGGATGGCTTTCSACCTCATTGTCTTCTGACCGCTTGTTCTATTGAGTAGTTTGTTCTTGGTTCTCACTGACCACTGACATCACTGCCAATAAACATTTTGGAGTTATTTTCTGCCTCAGCCCCAAAACCAGCATATTTTGGTGCCCTGACCACTTCCAGGGAACTGAAATTCTTTTCAAAGCCTCGGGCTGTCTATATAAATCTTTAATGATCTTTCACATTACAGCATGACACATGAAGGACTGCATGATTTTACATGGGTAAAACCTGAAACAAGAAAGAAACAAAAGGATTTGCCTTTTAAAAGTTAAGGATATTTTGTAGGACAGCATGGGAGTGCCTGATCAGATGATAATGCTTCATAGATAACCTGTCACAATCATGGAGGCCTGCAAATCCTTTCATTTTCATACCTTCTGTTTTCAGTATTGTTGCTATGTGAATGCAGCAATTTAATGCAGCCAAGATTTAATTGAGGTTCTCGTGGTTTTCTGTTTTGGCCTTTTCACTTCTGCCTTCTTTTTCATGAGGTTTCTTATCTTCTGGAGACAATTTTGGCATTCATTAGCAAAGTGACAGTGAAGACCTTGTCACCATTTCTGGTCATGTGGTCTGTTACCCCACAGCCCCAGCTGACCCAGACTTGTAGMAAAAGTAGGGATAAGCCTCTTAATTATCACAGCTTTTCATATTTATTTGAACAAAGAAATTGAATCAGGGCAAATGGCTAAATCTGGAGTGGAACTTTGGATCATTCCTACATATACTTGTCAAAGCAGTGGCTCTTTATTATGCCAACAGTTTTAATCTAGATTAAAAGTCCATTGTCTGCTGCTAACAGGTACAAATTATTTTGCTAATGTAAATGTAGATTGATTAAAACTGTTGATCAAAAGTGTGGATTGTAAGAAAATTTTGTGTATCCCCGCATTATCCTTCCAGTCATAAAGTGGAAGCCAGAGCTATTTTAAGCTTCTGAAAGCACAGGGAAAAAGCAAGGGATTAATTACTGAGGGTAAAATTACCTGTGCRATTTTGTCAGAGCTTCAAGGTGCACACAAGCAACTRATGTTGCTGAATTTCTTGATTTATSTTCAGTTACATCCTCCAMTAAGCACTACCTTGATCTCTCTAAATGTTGCATGTGTAGAAAAAAAAAAATCTCATCAATTACTACGTGCAGACCCAGCAAGAAGATGATTCTCACAATTTTCTAGTCTTCCACACCTTCCATGGCAGAATGATATGAATGTTTTCCAAGGATTATTTATCACCTTGTGTAGCTGAATATTTTGTCTGTCTCTGGTCCTGGCTGGGTGGTCTGTAGCAGATTCCCACCATGCTTGCCTTGTTGGCCTTCCTCCTGACTCTTGCTCATAAACACTCAACCATTTCATCACCATTGCTGAGCTCTTTACAGTCAGACAGTTTGTTCTAACATACAGGGTCACCCCACCACCTTTCCTTCCTTGCATGTCCCTYCTGAAGRGTTTGTAGCCATCCACTGAGCACTCCAGTTGTGTGAGTGATCCCACCATGTTTCATTGCACATAGACCCACATTTCCCACTCCACAATGGSTTTGAACTGCCCTTTTGCTGCTCATGCTGCCTGTATTGGTGTAGAGGCGCTTCAGATCCTGCCACCCTTGGGAGGAGAAGGCTGAATTCCCATGTGGCTGTTATCAGGTGCTTCTGTGGTTTCCGACACATCTATAATTCCCATGTCTTTGCTGCAGCATCTGTCTCCATCCCCTACCTCCCTGAGAGGGCAGACAGGGACCTTGCTAGCACACCATTCCTCAAATTAAGGTCGCTCTGCATTTCCCTTTCCAAATTACTCTTTCTATCAATGCATATTGAATGAAAAGGGGTCAGCATCCTATTTGTGCCTCAGAGAAYTACATACTATTAATTTTTAACATTTCTTCACTGTGGCACTCATTTAAGATCTCAGAAACTCAAGCCATTTATCAGAGAGAGAGAAGCTACAAGTGCAATTTCAGTCCCCTTTGAAAGGTGMAAATCTCAGAGCAAAGTGCAAGTGTTAGAGATAAAACATTTYTCAGTCTATTACAGTTGAGGATAAGTCAGAACATAAATATAACTAAATCCTTTTAAGCTGCAAATTTCTCACTCTTCTGCAGCTTATGGGACAAATCTCAGATCAAATCGGTGAGAGCCAGAGGTAAACCATTTCTCAATACACCATAATTTAAAATGTCTCATAACTCACTGCACAAAGCACAAAGTTCAGAGTGCCTTTAGCTTCAGTGGGAAAGGCAAAAATGGCAATTTAGAAKTGAGAAGTGGGGAAACCCATAAGRATTAAATACAACMATGCCAAYTTCAGTGACAATTATGAYAGTGACAGAAGGTTTTGATTTTTATCAAGTGTTGTGATCCTTCCCAGGTAAATCATTCCTGGCTGTCATCCGTGACTTGGAGATTTCAGAGGTTCTCTCTGTGATGGCAGGATGGTTGAAAACACACCAGATATTGTTCCCAGCACCACTCATTGCTAAACACCTCCCAAGAACCATAAGGAAAACATTGATTATTTCAGCTAATTTCTATATAGATATTTTCTGAAGTAGCATAAGGATCTTCCCAGGATTTTTCATCCCAAAGGTTAGATTTTGATTCTCATGACATCTCAYAATCTAGTTTTCTTTTCCCATCAACTCTGTATCTTATGATGTGATACTTCTGGGTTACAAAGACACSTGTGCATGTATATGTATAGTAACTCCCAGTGTCACTCTCCAAAGTTTTTTTCTGCCACTTTTTACTATAAAAATGCATGTAATATTTATGGTCATTTGATTTCTTAAAAAGAAACAGGATCCTCTGCATTTTCCACAGAAAAATGGAATCTTTGGTGAAATCAATTTGAACATATTTTTTCCTGAATTGAAAATTTGTCTGCATTAGTGTAATGGTTCAATCCAGAAACAAGAAAAAGCTGAGTCTGATTTTCTGTCTTTTATGTCTGTGGACTCCAGACACAGAACTCTGCTATGCAGGATACTGTGTTTTCCTGCATGTCAGTGTGGGCTTTGTGCTGGAATGTTATTTGTTCCAGATCCTTAGGGGTGTTTGGGATCTTGCACTGAGAGACCTGTAACTTCTCTGAAGCTCTCCTTTACATCAATCCTCTCCACAGATATAAAAGTCAGGGCAGTACAGTACTAATATCTCAGTTTAACTCATGTCAGCACCACATGAAGTGGATTTTCCTGGATGATTTAGAGAGCTCATTTACTTAGATAGTATAGCAAGAGCATGTAACAGATCCTTCATTTTCTAGTGGGGACAAGATAATCTAATATATTCAGAATAAGAAGAGATTTAGATCAGGTATTTCAACTCTCAGGGGACAAAAATGCCTTCAAACTCTGTTCGTCTCTCTTCCTCACTGTGACTGAGTATTTAACACCTGGAAAACAAAGATATACTTCTTACTGCTTCTCAGAGAGTTCTTATATCAAACTTAACCGAATCAAAAAGCCCAATTTTAATACAACCAGGAAAAAAACTCTCAAACAACACAGCCAGTCTTGAAACTAATATCCGAAAGAAGAATCTAAAGCACAGGCCAGGATAAGCTGTGGTTTTTTATTAAGATGTGATTAGTGTCTGCAGGAATAGCCAAATTATTGCACAGATTTTTAAAGAAAATTCATTAGGAAAACAGGGCAGGAGAAATAATTTSTGGCAGGTCTAAACCAGAGTCTACAGCTGGATCCTGAAACACCTTCCTTCACTGTGCTGCTGAGAGTTATCAGTGTCTTATCCAGATACAATGCAAAAAATCAAGAATTCCAAGGCTGATTCTCTTTCAGAAAGAAACTGTTGCCTATAATTTACTACACTCAGCACCACAGTATCTCAGTGTTGTGCCCAGGGTCTTGCCTGGGCATCATAACCTGCTCTGCTCCGTGTTATAGACACATGCACATACACACTATTTGGCCTCTGGATTTCATTTTCTACAGACAGCATGTTTAAACACCACACTTGCTGCCTGAAGGGCTAATCACATTCCTTTGCAATAATTACTTATTTTATCCACACATGCTGGGCTGGAGGTTTTGAGAGTGTGAAGAGTTTTAATAAAAAGAAAAGATAGAAATATAATGGTAACTTTGTGTATGTCACCTTTTGAGTCCCTGCTGTTGTCCCTCAGGAAAAGTGCATTTTATTGCCAGCAATTTTCACTGCCCTTCCACCACACTCCTCACCTCTCAGTGTGACATTTAAGGATTGCCTCTTAAAGCGTGACAGCAGTAGCATTGATGTTACATAAAGAAGCAATTTTGACATATGTTTGTAACTTTTCTAGCTTCTTGCTGTTTCTCTTAGCTGTCACACCCCTCTCTGACAAGCATGACATTTATCAACAATATGGGAAAGAAAGAAATAARAAACACGTGGTGCTTTTTACAGCGCAGAAAATTTAATGTCAGCATAAAGACTGCTGGAAGATCTGTGTAGGGGTCTTTACTATCATGTTCAAAGCTGGGGTTAACATGAACTCTCTGTGTTTTGTGTGACAACAATTATGCCAGCGAATGGTTTCAGAATGACTTGAACCTGAGCAGCCAGAGTGAGGACTGGCTAGTTTTTTATGTCTGACRGACATAAAACTAGACAAAAACATCAGTGATCCTTTTCCCACCTTCCTTATGTTCTTCCATATTGATGTTTTTCATTAAAAAGTCACAGAATAATAGAATGGTCTTGGATGGAAGGGTCATTAAAGATCATCTCATTTCAACCCCCTTGTTGTGAACAGGGACACMTTCCACTAGACCARGCTGCTCAGAGMCCCATCCAACCTGGCCTTGTACACTTCCAGGGATGGGGCAGCRCCRGCTTCTCTGSGCARCCTGTTCCAGTTTTTGGTTTTGTTACTAGTAGTTTTTAYCATAAAGCTACAAAAGGCTTTGTGCTTTCAAGGCAGTGACATATTGTGAGAAAACCTGGGTGCAATTTTGTTTTATTTTTGAAAATTGAGTGGCAGCTTTGTCTCTTTATTTCAATTTGCTTTTGTATGGTAATGACATCACTTCAACCTTGGGGTTCATGCTCTGTTTGTGTGATTTYGAATCTTACAGAAGTTTTCTATATTCAGCCTCTTTAACCTTCTCTTGCAAACAAGAAATGTGCTCTTTACTGTATTCAGGAATTAYAATACTGTGTTCAAAGAAGTGCATACTTTTCATTTCCTTATACAGAAAGAAAATGCAAAATAATCTCTAACTGTTTCTGCAGGTACATAAAGAAATTTTGTTGACATTTTTGGAGGTAGAATAGAAGAAAAAGAAAAACATGGAGGAACAGTAGAAGAAAATCAAATTATCTTCATAAACTAGGGTAGGTTTGTTTAGAAGCCAGGCAATATATATCTGAGGACCTAGGAGGGTTGGGTAGGAAAGGAGGTTTTCTAACACTTTCAGGTGGTGTGTGGAAGAATCATCATGTTTTGTTTAGAAGCACAGCTTAAAATTTAGAGAGTACACAAAAAAAAAGAACAAACACCCCCCCCCCAAAAGAAAAATAAAAAAAACCAACCAAAAAAATCCACTGCCAGAGATATCCAGAATTAAAGGCACTTGGGTTTCATCAACAGCATCATCCTAGCTACCCTCACATGTCAAATGGGCTGCAGGAATTGAGAAAAAAAGGTGTAAAAAAAACAATAAAGATGCGTTTTAAGAGGTATTTAGGTGTTTAATGGGTTTCTTATGGTTCCCAGTTTATTACTAAGACTGATGTACAATGGAACTCTTCATCCTGGGAGAATATGGCCAGTAATTTGTAAGGCGCTTCCAAAATCTTGGGTGAAATAATGTCTGTCATCTGAGTCTGACCCTAAATGGCCTACAACAATGTATTGTCTCCTAACTTGAAACACACTTTTGAATTCCAAGGAGAATAGTTCACAAATGATTAGTCAAATAGTTCACAAATGAATAGTTCACAAATGATTAGGAGGCTTGCAAAAAATGACAGATGCTAGAGACAGAAAGAAATACACAGTGGGTAATCTCCAAGGAAAATTATTGTCCCTGTGTGATGTCCAGTGACAGCAAGCAAGTGATTCTGCTACTTACACCTTTACTTAGAAACAAATCTGCTTTTAAAGATCAGAATACACAGAAAAACAAAATTAGGCCCATTTTTGTCTTTCAAGGAGATATAACTGTGTTCTTCTACATGAGGTCTGCATTTTGTCTTTGTGTTCCTCTCTGTAGTTACTTGAGGAAGAGGTCTCACTTGCAGAAATCTGTACTTCATATGCAGGACAGACAATTTATAGTCACACACCTAAAAACCCAAGAAGAGATAGATGAATATAAAAAGTTATTTTAAAGTAGGTATTTCATGCTGCTGTAATTCACTGATGTTCTCAAGGCCTCAGTTGACACATTTACARTTTGTCCCCTAGAAAGTGGACATTCATGTTTCTTACTAGAGGTGAACAAGCATGAAAATTGCATTGTATGTCTTRCATGAAATGCAGCCTTCATCAGTTGTGTTTGTTTCCTGAAGGTRAAAGAAGTGTATCAATTTTATGGTGAAAATGCTCCCGCAAGTGCTTTTTATTTAATTCTCGCTGAACTGTATCTCCCTTTTGAAACAAAGTATTTCAGTCTGTCACCTCAACACCAAGATGCCAAATCAGTGAGCAGCTGTGTCTTTTTGGCAGTAAAGTAGGCTTAGTCATTATTATTAATGAAAATTAGCCAAAACATTGCCAAAAATTACATTGACATTCACATCCTGGCTTATTTGGGGTGGGGGGGGGGAGGCAGTTAGTTATAGGTGTCTGGGAAGATGGCAGCATGAGCTGTTTTGAGTTGGGGAGGTAACACAAAATGGGATCTGTGAGGAAAAACACAGGGGAAAAAAATGAGCATCTTGAATAAGAAAAGTAAAAGAAAAATAACCTGGGAAAATCAAAGGATGAAGAAAAGCCTGCCACATCAGACCCTCAAGAATGTTTTGTAGAAAGGAAAAATAAATTTAAAAAAAGGAGTCTGGGAAACCAGAGTCTTTGTGATTTTGCCTTTTGACATTCATAGGTATGGGGAGATGATGTAGTCTGTCAGATTATTGTGGAAGGAGCCAAGGTGAAAGACAAAACTTTTTAAGCCAGAGATATAAACTATAAAACTTGCTCACCATCTTTTGGAGCTGGTTATGGCTTCCTGAAGCTAAAGTCAAGAAGGTTTAAGAACTGAGACTTTTACTATCCAAATGGTGAGGTCTTGTAATAGTTGTCCAAGTTTATAGTGCAGTCATTTATCAGGTCTTTGCTTTGGAGCACATTTATGTGTACTCCATCAYACATCCATATAATACAAAACTCTGTGGCTGGCTAAAATTTGCTTCTAAATGTCATGATCTTTACTTCCACCACACTTTCCTTTTGTATTGTAGTGCATATAAAACACAGGGAAGACTCACTGGAAGGTGCTTTTATAACAAGGTCCTTCTTTCTCTGCAATCTAATTATTCTTAAATTAACAGGATTGCTAACTCAGTCAATATATTGCCCATATTAAAGTGATTAAGCAAGTTCTTCTTGCTGCTGTTTGTGCCTTTACAAGTTTTTTGCTTTGTTACATCTGACTGTGGTTTTTTTTCGAGCATGTTTACATCTCTGGGAACTGCTTGCCCCTGGAAGGCAGACATCAATCAGAAAGAGCAGCTATTATGGAATTCTAGACCTTCATCCTAATACCTGTGTTGAGATTTCCACTTTGCGTCACATGGGTAAGTAGCCTAAAAATGAAGATATGTAAGTGACTCAGTCAGTGCTAGAGGTTATTTTACATTTTCTCTGCTTTCTGTGTCACTTTGAATAGTATTTCCAACATGTAAGCTGCTGATATCTCTCACAGCCTGGCAGGCAAAAGCTTTATGACTTCAAAGCAACCTCCTTTTTTATTACTGAATATGACAGTATAATTTMTATGTGCAAATATATCAATACCAGTTTCAAGAAATTCAACGTTCCTTCTTTTTTTTACAAAAATAGAGAACATGAAACTGCCTCTTGTGATGTTGTAGGGAGGCCTGCTAATGACAGGGCTGATGAAACACAACTTTGGACAACCTCCATCTGTCCCATTTAGACAAACCACAGGGTTAGATCTCTGAGGTGAAATTAATAACTGAGATTCTTTTCTAATGCACAGCAAGAGAGGGTTATTGCTCATGATGACTCCAATAAACAAACCTGGAGGACAGGTTGTATTCATTGTAGATTTGAGCTAGACTTCTGGTTTTAAATAGTCCCTTTCTAGTTAACATTGCAGCTCAGAGGAATAAAGAACAAACACTGTATTTCCCTTCTGTATCGAGTAGACTTTCACTGATGCTGATTTTCACAGAAAAATACCTTTTAATTTCCCACTCACTGAGGGTCAGTAGCCAGAATGGAACCAGAAAGGTAGGAATGAAAAGGCCAGTGCTGCTTAACCTCTGGGTGATGGATCATGCCAGCATGCTGTGTTCTTCTTGAACAATTTAGTAATGCTGGTGYGCAATATTTACCCATCAGTCATTTCATGTAGAGAAGTTAAAGATGAGCCATGAATAATTAGGGCGAATATAACTCAAGGTCTATGAGAACTGGGCTGGGTACAAGGCAGAGTGAGAGAAGGAGATGTGGAATCTGTCTGATTCTGGAGAATTTTTTTGCAAAAATGGGGCAAGTGTGATCAGTTGTATAGCAATCCCTCCCAATATTGTTGTAACTGCTCTATGGAAATCTCTCCTGACATTCATCTCACTAATGTGAAGTTGATCACAAACCTGTAAAGAATGCTGCATCTGAGAAACAGCCTGAATTTCTGAAGGATTACCAAAAATACCAGGCATTACAAGACAAAAATAATTCTACTAACATTGCACAGGCCTCAACTTGCCTGTATTGAAATTTTTGAAGGCATTAAAAAGTCCCTTCATGTGTTAAAAGAAGACCATGGCTTGGAARAAATGTCTTCAGAACTCTTCCTGATGACTTGCAAATATCCCTAACCTCACCAAATTCCTCACTAGAGAAAATATTCTCACGGMGCAAGAATGGCTAAAACTGAAAAGAATCAAAAAGCAAAAGCAAACATGGCAGAGCGTATCCACCACCACAAAAGTCAATATCCTATCCCAGTGGAGCCATCAAAATCCCTGGAACCAGACACACTTGTCCTGAAATGTTCTTTCAGTGACTAAATGTCCTTTGGTAGGCAAAGCTAATCAATCTCTATCCAGCCATGAGTTCTCCCAAATTATCTACAAAGGAACTTCCTCTCTACCCTCCCAGTCTTCAGCCTCGAGGGACACATAGGTAATTATTTCATTCTCCACCAGGAAACTGAAATCCATAGCTGTGTAATGCTGAATATCCAACAGTGAACAGAGGCAGGGGGTTTGAGCCTTGTTAAGTTTTTCCTGCTACTGTCTTGGCAGTGCCTACTACCAAGGCAACTACTGGTAGTGCCTACTACCACTCTGTGGTGCACTAAGTTTCAGAACCATGGATCTCAGTCACCCTACTGTGATTTCCATCTGGCTTTTTTNTTTTTTTTTTTTTTTTTTTTTTTTTTCCCCAGGGAAGGTGGGAGATCATGGTTTAGCAGCTCACAGCCGCAGCATTCTTGCTTGGAGAAGAAGAGCAGCTTTGACTGGAAGAGAAACATAATGAAACATGAATTACTTCATCTTGTTCATCAGTAAGTTGAATCATGAGCTATTATTACAGCTATTATTATTTGGTTGCTGTCATCTTTAATTAAATTTTCCTCAAATGTACCTTGTGTATCTATGTGCCAATTTTTTCATCTCATTCTAATGGATGAATGGCACTTTTTTAAACATAGACTCAAAGTGGAGGTACTGAAACAGATTTTGTGAAATGTAATTTAGTTTAATTGATATGTTTGACAATGTTCCTCTAATACCACCTACTAATCAAAACACGGAAYGGTTTCTGTGTTTTAAAATCATAAATGTGCCAACTCTACCACTTTAATAAGTGAGATATGAAAAATGTGTGAATGAGATAATAGATTATCTACTAAAATGTACTTCACTCAGCTCTTGTCTCAAAAAAAATTGCTTCACACTGAGGTCAGCTAACCAAGACTTTGGAATGAAGACTTTTCTTGTCTGGGAGCCTTGAAAGCCAAGCTTCCTTTTAAATGCCATTTGGAAGAATTAGTCACATTCTGCTTTCATGTGTTAGTAACACAAGTTGGCTTTCCTACACTTGAAGGAGAAAAATTTTCTACTTATTTTGGTAATCTTCAGCTGTAGACTACTCTTCCCTTTCTTTTCAGAAATAACAAGYCTTAGGGCCAGGCTTTCAGTTTGTGCAAAACATTCTAATCCTGTGAATTTTAACATCATTCAGGGAGTTTCTACTGGATGAGAAATTATCTCCATTGGCTGTACTGGATCTGCTTCCCCAGTCCAAGATAAATTTTCTATACTGGGGCAACTCGTGTCACTTTGGATGGAGTACCATGTTCTGTAAAGGTAGGGCCTAGCAGTTCCCACTGAGTAGAGTCAGTATCCAGAGCTATTTTTCAAAATGGTTTTGGCAATTAACACATGTAAGCATCTTGAGTGATTTGTTTTCTAAAAGAGTTAGATATATAAAAAGAGGGAGGCAATATTTATCTTGTTGTTCAGCTCATAATTAGGATTCTACAAGTGCTGACCCACTTTGACTGCAAATTATTAATACTGGTTTTGTTTATTCATATTAAAGGGATGTTAACAGATCTGTTTCATGCCTCTATTTAACCATTTAAGAACAACTCTTTGCTTGTATTTGGCTTAAGTCATAARTTATTATCTCTCAAAATATTTTTCCATTAACCTCAAATAAGTGTTCAATAAATATTTGGTCTTAAGAGCAAACTAATTTCATCTAAAGGAAAAGGCATCCAGATACGCTGCTTTGTTTTGTAAATGATGTTTTCCCATATCTTATCAAACTAGGGTGACCCCTCAGTGTCTAAACTACAGATCAAGAAAGAATTAAGCCAGAATTAACATGAAATTCTGTTTTAATCCAAAATCTGCCTCAAGAAGTGTCAACCCTAATGAAGAATCACTGATCTGTTTGATATGCTGTCAAAAATTACAGCAAAATGCATCTCTGAAATATGCAGGAATGCAAGTCAGGTTTCAAGGGAAAGCCAGGATCTAAACATKTAAGATCTACATGCATAGGTGTGAACATCCAACTGAAAAAAGGACAGACTCTTCCATGTGTGAGCCCTCAATTCATAGTCAAGACAAGATAAATAGCAAATAAATAATCATGCAGGAGGGGCATAAGGAGTTATCGTTTGAGATTGAGAGCCACATCTAAACAAATAGCCAAATTCCTAGTACTCTGATTAGATTCCTTTCCTGAGTCAGTCATTTAAGGACATAGAACTCTCATCTCTGGAATCAAAGAGTTGGTTATAATAGAATCATAGAAGCATGGAACCATAGAATCACAGAACCATCCAGAGTTGAAAGGGACCCACAAGGATAATTGAGTCAGCTCTGGGCACTACACAGGACACCCCAAAAATCACACCATGGACCTGAGAGCATTTTCCAATCCAAATGCTTCCTGAACTCTATCAGGCTGGCGCTGTGACCCCTGGGGAGCCTGTTCCAGTGCCCAGCCACCCTCTGGATGAAAAATCTTTTTCCAATATCCAACCTAAACCTCCCCTGACACAGCTTTGTGCTATTCCTTGCGTCCTGTCACTGATCACCACAGGGAAGAGATCAGTGCCTGACCCCTCCTCTTCCCCTCATAAGGAAATCCTAGACAGGTCTCTCCTCAGCCTCATCTTCTCCAGGCTGAGCAGAGCAAGTGACCTCAGCTTCTCCCCCTATGGTTTCCCCTCCAGACCCTTCACCATCTTTACAGCCCTCCTTTGGACACTCTCTAATAGTTTWATGCCTTTCTTGTGCTGTGGCACCCAGAACTGCCCCCAGCCCTCGAGGTGAGGCTACCCCAGCCCAGAGCAGAGTGGGACAATCCCTTCCCTTCCCCGGCTGGTGATGCTGTGCCTGATGCCCCCCAGGACAAGCTTGGCCCTCCTGGCTGCCAGGGCACTGGTGGTTCATGTCCAGCTCACCACAGACCAGGACCTCCCAGCTCTCCAGCTGCTCACTTTCTTGTCTGTACAAATATCCAGGGTTGCCCCATCCCWGGGCAAGTCCAAGGTCTTATGCAGGTTTATAGTAACGTGTCCAGTACCACATTGGCACCAGCATTTCCTTTGTAACATAGAGAAGGAACAGGGGAAATCTACATTTTCCATCTCATGGATTGTTCTGGAG
>NW_026624245.1:81821-117119 GCF_030028575.1 Malurus melanocephalus
GGAAGGAAGGAAGGAAGGAAGGAAGGAAGGAAGGAAGGAAGGAAGGAAGGAAGGAAGGAAGGAAGGAAGGAAGGAAGGAAGGAAGGAAGGAAGGACCTGTAGGTATTGAAAGGTGTGGGAGAAAGGCCCATATGTTTAATAGCTCTACTGCTGCTTTCATCTCTCAGTTTTCTTTCTTAGAGATGTCATCATCTTTTCAGATGCAGGAAACAATCAGAGACATCTTCTGTGGGGACAGGACAACAGGGTTGCCAGCACTACCAGAGGCTGCCAGGCAGGAATGGTGGTGGTGTGCTCACACCATGATGTTATCCCTACACCAAAGCACTCAGACCATCTGCATACACATGACACCAACAGCTTTTCTGTGGCACTTGCATCTGCCTCCCAGGCACCAAATACTGTACTGCTGGGTGGCTGGAAGAAATTAATTCTTCCCATCCATCATGCAAATCCTTCCTCCCATACTCTCATTCATTTAGTTGAATGACAACTGCATGGACACATGAACAAACAGCTAAACTCCAGCTAGAAAAGGGAAGAACTTCTTGCAACCTTTGAAAAGCACGTGAATATCTTTTTATCACCTGAAATGGTTGAAAACTTTTAATAAAATTATGATGTTTAAAATGACCATGACATGGGAATGTCCAGAAAGTGTATTRATTGCAGGAGATGAAACATGTATCTTACTTAGGCTAGAAAGAGAAGAATGTCTTTGAGGCCACATTTTGAAACAGGAAATAGAGGGAAGGTGCTTAAAAAAGATTCATTATGATTATACCAACAGAAGTGAGTCYAACCCAGACTGGTCACATTGCTAAAGATGCACTGCCTTTCTGGRAGCATGGCTGTGAGTTATTACACTGATGAGCTCCACTGGCAGTATTTTCACTTTAACTGAAGTTTATCAGTGCACATTTTCCTTCCTCTCAGATTTTGGAGGATACATGAGGGAATGTTGTTTCACAGCATTCAAGTGAGAACCTGGCCTAAAAGCCTGTGCCCTTTCTTGCCCCTTGAAAGTGTCTCAGAGTATTTTGATAGCTCTGTGTACATCTGAAAGCCCTCTTTCAGAAAAAAAAAAAAGAAGTGCTTCCATTGCAGCAGGAAATGTTTGATTAACTTGATGGGCCTTTGGACCAGTAATCTCACAAACACCCTGTGGCCTTAGAGTGGCTACAAACTAGGCACAAAAAAGCTCCAACCATCTCAGGGTGTGGGTTTGCTGTCTCAACAGTGCCTCTGTGATGAAAATAAGTTGTTGTTGCTACTGTGCAGTTGGGTTAACTCTAAAATCTCTAGTGTCCAGGACATGATAAAACATGGTCTGGCTTGAGGGCTGAAACAAATGAGGTGACATGAAAGTTGCTGTCAGTTTGCTGTGGTTAAACAGAGGGGTTTGAGAAATGCTGCTCTGCAAGTCTTGTCATTTAGCATCTCTGAAAGGAATGCTTGTTTTCYTGGAACATTACAAAGCTGGGCCATTGATGTCAAGAGTTGAGAAATAGTTCCTCCAGAAATAAGAAATCAGAGTCTTCTCAAAAGGGGCAGATCTTTGAAAACTCCTCTGCCTAGCATGACAACAGTGATCTCCTCTTGCACTTCTGCAAACAGCACTTTCCTTTCTAGTGAGGTGACTGCGATGTCTTTTGAGGGACTGTCCTCATGATTATGGCCCACATGTTTCTGCCCTCCCAAACTGGAGAAAGAGACCTCTGCTTGCATTTTTTCTGAGGAGCTGTTAGGTTGAGTCATGCAAATAAATGCAAAGATGCATACACGAAGTTATCTGCATGGTGAGGAACAATCACGTATGATTGCTAATATATAATTTGCCTTCTAAGGGTAAAAAAAAAAAGACGAAGAGCACCATATCTTTATCTCTGAGCCCAATATGGAGCACCTTAGATAAAGAGCACACAAATAGCACTGCTAAACTGCTGCTGCTTCAACAGCAAATTTAATTCTTTTCCTGACTGAGGTGAATTACCCGGCTGAGATAAACTTCACTAATGTAATGGCTTCTGGGGACAGTTCACACTTTCCTTTAGTCTCCTTAACTGCTGTTACTTTCCCAMGCTGGGCTGCATTGTGAGGGAAATCACTTGATCTTCGGCAGTTAAGGATGTCTCACCATTTCCATTATAAGCTTCTTCAAAAAGRCAGTGTAGGCTCCAATCTAACATCAAAGTCAAAGAAGGAAAGCAAAAGGTTTCACTGTGTTTTGAAAAGATTGTCTTTTCCAATTCCTATAAGCAAAAGCCCAAATAAAGTACATTTGCTCTTTGGAGCACTTTGCTGCATTTCTATTATACAGAACAGCTATTAATTTCTCTTCATGTTTTTGGACCTGTGTAAAAAGAAAAGCTAGATCCCCTGCCTAGAGAAAAAAAAAATTGTAGAAGTTAAAATAATAGTAGCCATATTAGAATTCAAATTTTTGTACTTATCCCTGAGAAATCTTTTTCTCTGTTTATCAATAGCTGACTGAAACTCTGGAGTGTGAAGATGCTGAGCTTTTATGTCCACATCCTCATTTTCTAGCAGGAAAACAAATGTTTCCAATTAAGGAGGAAAAAAATGAGAGGTTTATTCAAAAGCAAAGCAGTCTGGAAGGTCTCACTTTCTCTGTCAGCAGCTTGCCCCTCTCCTGCTGCTGCTGTTCACATCTCTGTCAGCGCTGCCAGTGTGGCTGCCTGTGGAACTATACTAAAGAATGTCTGGGAGGAGGTAAGGTTAAAAACACAAAAAGTTWGTTCTGAGCACAAACTAATGTGAACGCCAATCAATGGTGCAAGGGATAGAGAATTTTTGTCARGTTTTTTACTTTGGTTTTGAACAGAATTACCAGCTCCAGAGTAAGATATCTCTTTCACTTAGTCGGCTGGTTTCAGCTGTAGTAGAGTCAATTTTCTTCCCAGTGGCTGGTATGGGGCTGTGTTTTGGATTTGTGCTGAACACARGGTTGATAATATAGAGATGGGTTTTGTAATTGCTGAGCAGGGCTTGCACMGAGCCAAGGCCTCTTCTGCTTCTCATACTGCTGCACTGGGGAGGAGACTGGGGGTGCATGGGTGGTTTGAGAAGAGACACAGGCAGGACAGGTCACCCCAACTGACCAAAGGGATATCCTGTATCATATGGCATCATGCTCAGTATTTCAGGAGGGGGGAAGAAGGAGGAAGGAGGGATGTTTGGAGTGAGGGTATTTGTCTTCCCAAGTCACTGTTAGTGTGATGGTGCCCTGCTCTCCTGGAGATGGCTGAACTGCCTGCCAGGAAGCAGGGCAGGGCAGGGCAGGGCAGGCCATACGTCCTACCTAATGCTCTCACCTCGCCTTAAATGACACACCCCTTTCCCAGTCCTCTGTTCTCTCAGGTGTTTTTTCACCCTTCATGCCCATGTCAGAATTCCCTGTCCAGCTACAATGTCTGGATTGTCTAATTTAATCACCTCTTTGCTCTTCTCAAAATATTTAATCTCTTCCTTCTTCTCAGACTCCACTTCCAAAAGTCAACCCTCTGACATCAACTCCATGACCTATTTTAAATACTTTTTCCACCAGGTTGCTTCACATCCATCTTCTCTCCTGTAATCTCTCCTTGGCTTGGAAAAAGTTGTTTCTTTTTCTTAGGTGAAGTTTCCCGCTGCATTTGTCCAGGATTCATGAAAAGTGCTTGTGGGAAAAGAGGGCACTGTTATATAYTTTTGTTGTTAAATAATTTGTTTCACCTTTTATTAATCTGTAGACAGCATGGAAGTTCTGGACAAAATCTGAGATAGCAAAATACATATCTTGATTATTGAGCTGTTTGAATTTGTACTGCCGCAGTGTCTCCTGGGAGTTGCAGTTGAAGAACATGATAAAATTCTTACTCTTTGTTACTGAACAATGAGATTTATTATCCTTTTTCCTTGGCACAGCAAGCCTTTATGRAAGACACAGCTTTTCTAAACACTATGCTGTTCACCCATCAGCTCTTACAGTTAGATCCCCCTGAGGCTGACCACGAGAACAAGGTGACATGGGTAAGAACATAGTATTTCACATGTCTGACATGTATGACTGTGTATCTTCCTACTCTGTAAACTAAAAGATATCCAGGACCTCCTTTAGTTAAGCAGAATGGATTTAATTACTGAAAAATCTACCATAGTTTGGGACAAGTATTCTTCTGAAGCATCACATCTTTCTCCATCCAGTCTGTCCCTTCACACAACAAAYTTATGATAGAGCATTCAGCAGCAAAAAAAGTGTGGATTTAAATTTTAATGTGCACAGGAGATCAATTAATGTATTTCACATGCAAATATGACAGCAATGACCCTGATTCGGAATGYTTGTTATTTCTGGAGTTGGCATATGGTTCTCTGTAACAGCAGGCATAATGATTGCAATAAATTGCCTCCTAATGCTGTGTAATGAACTCTGATTTGTGTTAATTTGGGCAGTACTTAGCAATTCATGTTAATTTTTTAAATCAGTTTTGTAAGACACTGTATATGAACTCAGCTTCATATTTGGGTTTTTGGCAATGTTAAGAACACAGTCTGGCATATAAATTCAACTTTTGTGCAAAACCRTGTGTCATTAGTAAAAATACAGAAGTGAAAGAAAGATTGACCTCAAAGAAACTTTGCGTTTCAGTGGCCTTTAGGGAAGGGTGGTGACAGATATTGCAATATCAGCTAGAAATGGACTGCAAACTACCTGGAGTGGGATTATTGTCTTTTGGGATTTGTACAGCATCTTGTACACAAGAGGGGTCATGGTACAAAACCTTCCTTACTAATAATGAGTAATGTGAAGGTCATGACAACAGAATGACTGCCTCTTGGGAGGAGAGGGAGAGAGCAAACAAGCAACTTTTATTGTCTTCTGTACTTGATTTCATTTTATTTAGTACTGAATTTTTTGACTGGATTCTTCTGGATTCTCATAAAYCTGCTTATTTTAGTGGTCAATGGGACTTCTCACACACTTCAAATTAAGCATGACTTTGTGTACTCTACTAAGCAGGAATAAAAT
Organism: Malurus melanocephalus; assembly: GCF_030028575.1. NCBI lineage: Eukaryota > Metazoa > Chordata > Aves > Passeriformes > Maluridae > Malurus > Malurus melanocephalus. The sequence continues at coordinate 86,854 of NW_026624245.1, forward strand.
TACATGCTACAGTGCTTTCCTGAATTGGTGCATTAGTCAGAGATTTAGTGCCCAGGAGTAAACTTTCCTTGATTAAAATCTAATTCTCAGTGTTATCAACTTATCAACAATTTATGTAATAAAATCAGAAAACAATGTTGGACTTACAATAGAAACTAAGATGCAGCAGTAAATTAAACAAGCTCTTGCATCACCATGATAAAGCAAAATCATTAAAAGTGGTTTTGGAATCCTAATTGTTTGCTTTGCCCATTTCTGTGGCTTSTCCCTCCATGCAATCAGCTTTCCTGGGATTGCCATGTAGGTAACTAATGAGTAGCAGGGAAAATCTCTGATATTATACAAAACAGCCCAGTTATTACATCAGTCACTGCAGTGCTTGGGTATGGATTTAGTAGTCTGATTTTAGGCCGTTGTTTATAAATACCACAGGTAGATATAATTATAAAGATGGTATCTGAATATTGAGATGTGAGTAGGAAGTACTTTCTCATCCCTGTAAAACAGGAATTTAGTGCAAGCTTATATAGGCCCATTCATCAAATCTTTGTCCAAATAACAGGAGAGGCATTATTAGAGAGGGCATATAAGACTGTCAGTCATTTAATAGTTCTTTTCTTYTGATTAACGCTGCATTAGGTAAGCAAATTGATAATACAAATAGTTGAGGACACATTCTCTTAAAGCTGAACCACTGTTCTAGGTTGTCCTTATTTGTTAAAATGAAGAWCAAGGATGTCCTTCTGGCAGCTGTTCATCTCTCTAGCATATAAATTYGATGGACAATAAATAAATGGTGACAAATTTGCTTCCACTGAATACTTTTATGGCSTGTTTCTGCATACTGATGTTTCTTTCGCCCTGATGATGTAGTTTCCAGTGGCCACCATGTAGTTGAGGTTAAAGCAGGCTTAGATTTATGATGTGTACGAGGAAGGGAGAAGTGTTTTACTGTAGGACTTACTGGGTGACAAAACTGAGTGATAGAAGAGTTGCCTTTCAAGACACATTCAAATGACCAAACACRTTTTTTAGTCATGATGGTCTTCCTTTTCCTGTAGGAAAAATTAAAAATTATTCTTTCCTTCCACAGTGAAATCTCCTCTTTACCTTTCCACCCACGATCAATAAAAAAAGATGGGGAAAGATATATTCGTATATTCTCACAATGTCCCTTTGAGCATGAAATTTTTCAACCCCGAGGACTCTGAAATCTTTACCATCAACTTGCACACAACTGCTTCCTGAAGTTTAATGGAAGTCAMCACAATCCCACTGCTCCCCTTTTGCATGAACAGCTCATGAAGGTGATGTGCCTTGTCTTTCTGCAGACACAATCCACAAGATGCCCCACTAATTCTATGCACACAYGAATTTTCCTCCTTGCAAACTTCTCTGAGGGCTGCCTACACACATTCCTTCTCATTCCTGTGAATGCAGAAAGGCAGAGAGTCTGCAATAAGAACCCCTTTCTGAGTTAGTTTTTTAATTCTTAATTTCATAATGTCTTTCTCTGTGTTGTAAACAAGTTCTCTRCTCTTTCTGTAGACATGAAAGGTGACTTTTTCAGTGGAGCAGCATATGGTGATGTCAGATAATCCCTAGCACATTCATGTTACGTCTCTGAAGGGAAACAGAGAGTATTACATCTTCCTGTGCTCTCAGCTTTCCAAAGTCAGGCTATAAAGGGCCAGGCTTGGATGGTCACTGGCTCCACAGTGTAAGAGATTTACAGGTCACAATTGCCTTACATGCTRTTAAGGTCACTGAAGGACTTTGCCCACYGTGGCAAACTGTACAAAGAAGGAGCTGCTCATTCATCTGTGASCACTGAACACATCCCCACCTCCACCCAAACTTGCCTTCATAAATTCCTGGAAGTTTGGACAGTTAGATAAGCCACCTGACTGGAATTTGAGATAAAATAGAAGTGTACTATTGTCTGATCATCTCAGACTAGGAATAGGTAAACAAGCTGGAGAAACACTGATAAATGAACACAATCTACAAGGAAAGCCAACKCAGCAACTGTGCTGAAAATCAGCTCTGACTGGGTCTGGTATGGGGAAACCATACAAGAAACCCACTGACTCGAATAGAAAGACTGAACATGAGACTAATTAGCAATGGAAGAGAGAGAATCATGTAGCCCATGAACATTGAYTCTTTTGTTTGCTAAAATGTGATAGTTTTGAGCAACTGGAAGAATCCCACCACTGAGAACACTGGGGTAAAGAAGGGTCAATGTGACACCGCTGTATCCACAGGCATGGTGACTATATTTTTACTTATTCTGTCTCTCTCTCACTCTCTTTCATTCCCTCCCCCTTTTATATTTCTTTCTATCTSTCTMCCTCTCATTTTATTGTTAAATAAAATCCATACTATTGACTTTGGCATATGGTCTTGCTTGCCCCTTTTTTGGGGTAGAGGCCTCTCTCAATAATCAGATCTTWGCACACASTACAGTGGCTTATCTAGGATGGTRCACTATTTTTCATGCTCTCTTCCTCAGATGGTTGTAGAGAGCAGCAAAAATATATTTCCTTCACTAATTTTCTACAAATCCTGCCTGAAAATCTTGTCAGACCAGTCTAAACAGACTCTGCTTCAGACATGTGCATGCCTGGGAAATCAGTCATGCCATTTAAAGACAAAAAGGYTCCTTATGATCATCTAATCTTATCAAGGTGGAGAATTTCATGTACATCACTCTTGCATCAAGCTGTATCTTCTGTGCTGGTGTTAATCCTGCCCTCCAGAAAGGCATCTCTGCRGATAATCAAGATAAAACATCCCTCWGGAGTTTGTTCYTCAATCATCTTTATGTCATAAAATCCATTTTTAYTTGTCAGGTGAACGTTGTCTGTCTCTGGTTCCTTAACTGAGCTCCTTGCTATGCCCTTCCCATGTAGATAAGCTGTTCTTCAGTTTCTAATATTTTTCTCACTTAGGGGGCACCTCAATCACCTTTCCCACCAAACTTCATTTGAARTTGATGCTGAGGTTTTAGAAAATGGAGCGTTCCTGTTCCACTGCCCTTTAGGAATAAAAGACTTACATATATTGGCAGTGTAGATTTTGCATAGAGAGTAGCCCTGTTCCTTTCTGTGCAGAAATATCTGGGTTTTGCTCTTTTACCTTTTATAACAATGGTCCAGTAGGAGAGGAATCTCATTTCCTAYTGATCTTTATTTGGTATCAATCTTACTTTGAAAAAGGAGAAAAAAAACTCCTAAAATTATTTCATTTTTCAACAGTTTCAGGTTTCATACTTTAATTTACCATAATGSATCCTTTCAAAAACAACAATTAGGGGTCAGTAAATAAGAATTTTAAAAAAGTTATTTCCCCCAAACTTGATGATGGGATTGACCAGATGGCCTTGATAATCTTTGTGAATGCAGAGGGGTGAAAACCCCCACMTAAATATCTCCCAGTTTATATAATAATTTCAGATATTTCTCATTTTCCATTTCATAGGAAATGTCAGCTTAATTTTCAACTGAACAAGCCTTGTGGGAAACCAGGACTCACGCAGAGGGAAGTAAATATGATCCTAGGAGAAGAATTTAATATTGCAGAAGTGCAGGATATATGATGTGACACTCACTGGGGAGAAAGCATTTATTTTGTCTTTCAGTCTATTCTGGTTGTTGAAAAGCAATCATGTTGGCACTTTGTGTTATTCACTCTGGATAAAATCAGATAATCACAGAATGGGTCAGGTTGGAGGGTACCACAGTGGGTCACCTGGTCCAACCTCTCTGTTCAAGCAGGGCCATCCTAGAGCACACGGCACAGGATTGTGTCCAGACTGTTCTTGAATATCTCCAGTGAGGGGGACTCCACACCCTCTCTGGGCAATCTGTTCCAGTGCTCGGTCACCTGCACAGCAAAGGAAGAAGTTCTTCCTCATGCTCATGTGGAACTTCTGTGCCTCGGTTTCTGCCCATTGCCTATTGCTGGGCACCACTGAGCAGAGCCTGGCTCCATCCTCTTGACACCACCCTTCAGGTACTGATGGACATTGATGATGTCTCCTCTCAGTCATCTCATCGTGAGGCTGAGCAGATGCAGCTCCCTCAGCCTTCCCTTGTCAGACAGAAGCTCCAGCACCTTAATCATCTTTGTCACCCTCCACTGGACCCACTCCAGAAGCTACCACGTTATAATTATTTCACCTTATACTCTATTACACTTTTTTATTAGATCCACTTGAACAATTAGTTGTCAAAGAAAAAAAAAAGGTTTTACATCATTCTATTCCTAGGGCCTCTTTACATAGCATTCTCTTCCTGGGGACTCTTCACGGATCCACTGTTCCAAYACCCTGTTGTCACAGCTCCAAGACCAGCCCATAGGTGCTGAGAAGTTTTCGTGATTTTTCTTTAACTTCATCTGCCATCAGCTTTACCTCTCCATCTTCTTCAATCCTTAAATTAATTCAGAKCAGTCTGAAGGCTGTTTTGTGTTATAAATATAGGCAATATCTTCTGCCTTTTCTGTCCCTTAGCCCTATTTGAGAGTGTTGCTATACGGGTGCATGCAAACCAGCCTACATTTGAGTGTGCACAATTTATTTTGCTCAGGTTTCTTTATCATCAGAGACAATTGSAAAATACCCTCTGGAAACAGCTTGGCCTTTGCTCATAAACAAGTTACCTGGGTGAAAGGTTTTAGAAACACTGGTTTTCCTTTCCTTCCCCATTTCTTCTTCCATAACAAGCAGCGCGCCAAAGGATTTAATACACACAAAAAAATGATTAAACACTTGCAAAACTTGATCTCCAAGGAAACTATTTGCAAASAGATAAACAAGCCAGGCAGAATAGAGGGATGCTGCATGTCTAAACAATGTAATAGGCATTTTCTGCTCTGAGCTATTTTTTTTGTGTCCTTGCAGCATGCCCCAGTATGACAATTAGCTACTGGCACGGGGAGAAAGCAACAAATACCACAGACTGGAACTGATTTTGGTTGTTCTCCCACCYGTCTTTCTTCCTCCCCTCTCAGTCCAATGCGAAGGTGTTATCTATTTAAAGAAAGAAAATAAGATAACCCTATAGAAAAACATGAGTTATACATAAGACTCTGAGTCCTCATTCTCTTCTTTTTCYATTTTTTCCCCATGACAAGTGTGATTTTAATAACTACAATGTTCAGTACAATTATTCCATCACAGCTGGTGGAAGCATAACATGTTGATTTATCACTGTTCTTCTTAGTGACCCTCATGGGCTCAGTGGGAGTTCTTATACTCTGGTCAGTCTAGGGCCAACATCCAAGACTTGGGGAGTGAATGATTACAGTGTTAGRCAGAGCAAAGATTACAGTCAAGGTTGAATTACTGCCCTGACTTTACTCCCACCTTTTTCAGGCTTTTTTTGAATTTGGAGTCTATCCTGAATGAATTTYCATTCCATTTCTTTTAAAGAATGTCTGCTTAACTTTGGCGTGTTAGCAACAGAATAAAACAAATAACCCATAAACCTATTTTGTGTACTCATAATCCTTGTATCTCAACCATAGCTGAATGGATTCCATTAAGTCTRCATTATGGATCCAATAATGTACAGCAGTGGATGCCTGGGGGAAAAATATTATASCAGGTTATGTAGTGGTACTTTCCTAGCTACACCTTCCCAGCTACCAGCAATGTGCAGCTGGGCAGGGATTAATATTATAATGTTAAATAACCCTGATGGATTTTCTTCTATGGATTTCTTTGTTGAACTTATGCTAGTGAATGCTAGCAAGGGCCCTTTGCCAGGGACATGGAGATGTGCTAAGTCATGACTTTGTATGAAGYATAATATGCACCATTATTTTATAATGGTAGCACTCACCATTCTTAAATATATGGTTTTTTTTATTAATTCAAATAATTGTCTGATAAAATTGGCCACAGTGTGCTCCAAAAGATTTAGAATGTCTGCMTGCTCATCCCTCATAATACACGTTTTTCTTCAGAATCACAGGTACTGAGTGTGCTTTAAGAACATTCAGCTGCTCTGCTCTTAGCAATGACAAAAATTGATGCTTCTTGAAATGCTATGCATATACTTAATTACTTTTAATAATGCCTCATTAATCCCATAAGTTTGTGMTCTTGGCATTCTATGCACCAATGCTCCAGAGATTTCTAAGACTGCTGCTGTTGCTTCTTTCATGCTGTAGTCAAAAGCTTCCAGTCATCAATATCTTCTTACACACTTASTGAATTCACCACAGTGGCTCCTGACTTCCTACATCTGCACTTGTTAGTGGAGAAAGACTTGGTGTATTGTCGATGCATACAGAAGTCTTGTTACACAGCAACAAATTTTAAGTGACTGGAATTAACTTTCTGTAGCAAAAAGAATGTAGAATGATAGAATGATCTGGTTTGGAAGGCACCTTGAAGACCRTCTKKTTCCAGATCCTCCTACCATRGCAGGAAWACCTTTCACTGGACCAGGCTGCTAAAAAGCCCAATCAAACCTGACCATGAGCACTTCCATGCATGGGACAACCACAACTARTCTKGGAAATCTGTTCCAGTGCCYCACAACCCTCAGAGTAAAGAATTTCCTCRTAACATCAAAAYGGTTATGGCTTTTTTTATTATTCATCAAGTTTTCTTATTTTTCATGAAAATCATAATGGAAAACATTTTTATTCAGCTTGACTTTGGATTTTTAAAAGGAAGAAATGMCCACAGAAAGCAGGTGTTGCCTACATTTTAATTAAGATCCTTCTTGTGTCTGGATATCAGGAGGTGAGTGAGGTTCAGCCTGGGACTCTTAGTCATTCTGCTGCACAGTAATTTTGGAGGCTGGAAAATAACCAGCCCCAGAATGAAGACACAGAACAGAGATTCTTTGTTTCAGAAGACAAGAGGAAGACTTTTCTACTGAAAAAAACCCTTGGTTTTTGCACCGAAATCCTTGGGACAAAGCAGGACRGTTGCTGGGTTGCYGCTCCTTWTTCTGGGCAAGAGGAAGACTGGCAYGAGTCTTTAAGAAGCACTGATATGTCCCAAAAGCCTTCTTTCCATCTTCCTTTCCACCAGTGACCAAAAAYAATTCCAAGGAGGAATGTAAGAGTAGTAAAAGCACAGAGGTGAATTCCCAAAGTCCTTTCTGAGTCTCTAACCCTGTATGACATCAGGCCTCAGTGGACATGGAGTGGAATGCTGGAGTTAGAGCTGTGAGCCCAGACCTTCCTGTTCTCTGAAGGACTCTGGGACAAGAAGCTGGTGAGATACATGCTTAGGGAAGGGGTGGAGRAAGGATAAATGGTTTTGGGAATGGCTAGGTAGGAGAAGGGAAAGAAATCCATGCTGCTTTAGAAAAAGAGGKTTGGAATAGAGAAGGTAAATTTAACCAACCTAATTTAACCTCTCTGACCTAGTTCTTTCTCCTTGTCATCACCAACKGCTCCCATGGATTTGAGCCTCTATACCTGAGAAAGACCAATTAAATATAGAATTGTGCATATAAAGACTTTGCAAGATGAATTTTTGCATGTCACATGCTATGAAAGAGTTTCCTTCTGCCACTGGCCAACTGATTACACTTASAATAATTTACCCTTCACTTTGTCAGGTTAAAAACTGAATTAAAGACTACCATGAAAGACATCTTTTATTCCAGTGCTCCTAATCCATAAATCAAAAAATGAAAAAAATGCCTGTTACTAGTATGTCTATAGATGGAACATTACCTTTGGCAAATTGTTTCATTGTACAGAGAAAGTAACAAACAAAATGATATTGGTAACAATTTCTGGAATAATTAGACAAAACTTACAGTTCAAATTCAAACAGGTTAAAAAAAATGTTATTGATTGTATTACAAAACAAAGAGTTGGGAGACACTCTTACAGGATAAAATGGGTTTGTATTTTGGTAAAAGAGTTTTGCATAATTGAACATCAGTTCCAAAACGGCCCCTAAATATACAAGGTAACATGAGGGCATTTCTTTTTGCTTTTATTTAAAAATATTAATTCTATTCTTTCTTATAAGTGACTTGATATGCACACAAAAAAAATATTTGATGGCATCATCTACTCTAGCAATACCTTACTTTGTAATGACAGACAAAACATAATAGATGGGGAGMGGTGTCTTTAACAGGAAAAGAAAGAAAAAAATACTCAAAGAATTGAAGCCTCATAACTTCAGCACACACTGGACTAAGWTTGATTTTAGGAACTATTCTGAAGTAGGACTTGGAAAATCCTCTTTTCTTGGCAATTCAAAGAAAGTTCAAGAAARTTCATGCCTTTATTTTGAGGGTTTTGATATCATCAGCTCGGCATCTGCCGTTTGTTTGCTCTCTTAGGCAGGAGCTAAGCTGGCCACACAAGAAAAGATTGTAGGTAAATAAGTAAACAGATATGAGTAGCTTTCTGGGATTTTGGGYTTGCTTAGCATTTCAAAGTCTCTCTCTTTTTAATAAGTTGTTGARCAGCAGAACGGATTGCTCAGTAAAAGCTGACATTTAGAAAGAAAAATAACACATCTTTAACAGTCTTTTCCTAGCAAAGCCATGAATACGTATCTACATAAGCTCAGCCAACCTTCTGGCTTCCTTTTTTTTTTCTTAATTATATTGCTCAGACAGAGTATTCTGTCTCCACACTTGAGTCAAAGGTCTCTGTGTTTTATCCAGGCATGGATAAAACTGATTCCTGACTGCTGATTACCTCTCTGCATGGGGTGTTGCTGGGTGCTAAGGTTTTGGAAAATGTGACTCTTGACTGCAGTTCCTGCCTAGGACTGTAATACCACATACAYGACCTGCTAGCTCCTACCTAATCACTCTAACTCCTTTAAAAAATATTGGCCTTGTTGTACATTAATTAAGGCAGATTCCTTATGTCCTTCAACTTGGGGGTTGTACAAGGTAACATGTAATGGTGCCTTCCAACACAAACTGTTYCGTGATTCCCTGCAAAGCAGTTTTCCAGATCTGAAACCAGTCTCATGGCTATCAGACAAAGGCTTCTTCCATGGTCCAGTGGGATCAGCACATTAACACAGCGAGGCTCTCACTCRGGTTATGGACTGAGGGTCCTCCCTCTTTGTCCGCCTGTGCTTTTACTTTTAAGCCAACAAAGGAATGACTTGAATACTGGGTACAAAAAAAAAAAAAAAAATTCGATGAAGGCTTTGTTCCACTGTGAGTAGGATTGCAAATCTTTGGCTTCATTTGAAGTAGAGCAGGGTTCATTTGGATGCTGCTTTTGCTTTCAATTAATGTTAGCCCTGCTGTGCATTTGCTTGTTATGTGATTCAGCTGTAGAATGACAATCCTACAATGGATACCATTTTGCAATGAAATCCAGAGSCTTTGATATCTTCAGCACTTGCCTGGACAGCCCTCTCAGAAGCCTGATCTAACAACAGGCCTCCAGAGGACCCTTCCCACACAAATCTTTCTATGATTCTATCAGGGCYTTTTTCATCATCCCTAAGAAAAGGTTATTTAATAGAGAAAGAGTTCTGCTCCTCATGTGACATGCCAACACTTTGCTTTATCACTGATAACCGTWGATTTCACTAATGTAACTCACAGCTGAGGAGTTTTAATCTATTCTCCCAGCTAGTAGTAGGGTCAGGAAAACTGTGGAGGTATTTCTAAGGAAAAGGGAGGCATGGCTCCAATACTTTTATACAAGGAAATGACTCAATGGAAAACCTGCTGAAAAAGGTTGAAGTGCTGTTAAGCATGCAGGTAAAGATAAGTATGACATTCACCTAAAATACCATAATTAATGAACAAGTGTATCATCCTGAAGTAAATTTGGCAGTGGTCATGTTATGTTCACAGGACTATTTGCTCCAAAGTGGCTGACTTCTTCTTTTTTCCATTTTAAAAACAAAATCCTGCAAAAAGAAATGCGGTCTGCCTGAAGGTCCCATGTCACTGCATAAATGGAAGGTAATACAGGCTCTGGATTTCACAGGCAGAGTAGAAATGTAGTTCTGCTTAAACAGGAAGATCTATTGTCAGATCATAAAAATTATTACAGATCAGACAAAGTCAGTGTAAATATATAAAGTCATAATAAATGAAGACCTGGACCTCTGCAGGTTTCTTAGGCTACTCCCAGTTATTGATCCAGGAAACTGGCTGTTAGCTGGCATTGAAAAATAGGGCTGCTCAGGTTTTGGTATGAAACATGGAAGCTTTTAATGAAGAAATGTCAACAGCAGCAAAAAGCTGTGACAGCTGAGCAGTGCAGCCCCAGCACAGACAGGTTCTGGTAGAATTACCCATGGAGGATACTCCAAAGCATCTCCTCACTCTGCCTGTTCCCAGGACCCACAGCAYGGGGCCTCTTCATGCTGCTGGCTACGGTAATGAGGTTATCAAAAACACTGGGATCCAATGGGCCTTTTAGAAACATTATGTCTTGATTATGTGTGTTAGTTTCACACTTCATTTTATCACTGATATCATTCATATTTGGAAGTCTGATCACAAATGCAGGAGAGAAATTTTCAAATGTGTCCACGCCGTTATGTCCACAAAACTTTCTTCAAAATGAGAGTACAATTCTTTTTTTCAAATGAAACAGAGACATTTACATGACTTGGGCATTTCTTAAAACATCAYCATTAAAGGCTCACTTTAGGTGTTTGCAATTAGAAATCTTGTCTAAGATCATTCAATGATTAAATACAGAGCAGAGGGAATAATTTTTGGAGAAAGTTGGCCATAATCCCCCATAGTAATCTATTACATTATAATTTCTATAATGGATGGCATCACCTGTCTTTGATTCATTTAACTTGAYGTGTCTGTAATGCTTGAAGAGGATTTCATCATTAAGATACAGAAGGTTTCCTCACGCATAACAGCTGACAGGAGGACTCTTATTTCCCCCATCATTCAGCCTTCATTCCATCCACATGAAGCCAATCAACAGAAAGATAATATCTTCTAACAACTGCAATTGCTGTTACTCTGAACACAATGTCATACTGTGCCCTGAATTCTGACTGTCTCCATTGTTACTGGATGCTACTGACAWTGTGTTAACATTCAGCAAGGATTTAGTCTTTTGTCACAGACACCTTCTAGGGGTTTTATGTAAAACATGGTACATTGTTTTCTCTGTGGGCCACTAAGTAGCAATGTTGTAAGTGATGTTATATAAAGGAGCTTCCTGGCAATACTAAATCCTCGTCTGTAAGACTCAGAAAATATGATGCTTAAAATGGAAGTAGGCAATTGACTGCTCTAATGTTGGCTCAGATTTAGATTTTAATCTCTGTGTTCATGTAATACAACAAGTCAACCACTTTCCAAACGGAACCTGGTATGGTAACACAGAAAAACCTGGAGCTGGAAGCTGTGTTGTCATCACACAGCTAAACAAAAGCTACTGGAAGGGTGCAGAGACAAATCTTCATTGTCCTCTTGCTTTATGAATCCTAAGAATATCTGGACACTATTTAATCTCATTTTGCAGATGACCCATCACTCTGTACTATGCTGCCTTCTTTGTTCACGCTCATATACATATATATATATATATATATATATATATATATATACACATATATATACATATATATATTCATATACATCTGAAAAAATTTTTCTTATTTACTGAGCTCATTCAGACCTTTTTTCCTACAGCCTGGAGTTCAGTGCGCACCAGCTTTGGACTGAAGCATGGGCATAGCATGTACACTACTAATGGCTTATCTGAGGTTCCCACACTGAAAGATTTCTTCTTCCTTGCTATATTGCCTTCACAGTTGCTTTTACATCTTCCCAGGCAGTATTTCTTTGTTGAGCAAGCTATYTAGCCATTTGYTCCCCACTGTGCATGCATCCAGGRTTGTCCTGTCCCAGGTGCAGAATCAGTCACTCACCCTTCTTAAACTTSGTACAGTTGGTGATTGCCCAGCCCTCTAATTTGTTGAGGTCCACAAGACCAAGACATGTKGCAGTCACTCTACTGAAAAGAATCAGAAGGTTTTGGAACTCTGAACCAGGCTTAGGACTCAACAATGTAAAATATGGTAGCTCTTCATCTGTACTCAGTGATCAATTAGACACATGTACAGGCTGAAGGTCTGACCAAGAGGTTGGTTGTGTGAAGAAACAAGCATGGAATAAGATGGTACTGGAATCACTCCCAAGAAGACAGATTTTTGAGGAACACCTCTAAACACATTTAAGTTGAACAGGATATTGTGTTTATTTGATTTGACATGAGTGTCTCCAACCAAGCCTTTTCTGTCATTCTAGAAGCCCTGACTGCAGCAGACTTTCACTGACCTTCCATTATCTTGCAGAGCAGAGGAAGTTATTAGGAATGTCCGYTCCCTGATAGACTTTCCTTCAGGAAAGATAAATCCAAATTTACTGCTTAGAGATAATTTCAGGCATGAAAACATACAAGCACATTATTCATGAAGTTTATTGTGTACTAATATAATACTGTCTGATCTCATTGTTTATATAAATGCTCCATTTTCAGTTGAGTTCTCTTAGCTACTTGACTTCAGGGATGTCTGCCAAAAAACGARACTGATTTCTGCTCTTTGTTAGAGCAGTGTAAATGGGCAGGGCTGGCTGGACTTCTCACAGGATGTACAGCATAGAGTTTCAAAATGTCACATTCTGGAAGGTTACAGACTAAACAAGTTTCAGCTAACGGGGTGTCTGCATTGTCTAAGGAAAAGGAAAGTTTAAGGCTCAGATGCTTATTACAAAGTCATCCCTGCTTCTTCAATAACTCATTTTGATATTTTTTAATTTGCAAAAATGTGTCTGTGTGATCCCATAGGCTCTTAACTACTTTGTAATGAGTGTGCATGAACAGATGGAAAATGTTTTCAATTTCTGAGAGAACTGCTAATGGATGTCACCAGCTATTAGAAAGGCTCAGGTGGTTCCATTTAGGGGGAATAGGTATTGTCATAAGCCTCTTCATTTTTAATGAAATGTTTGCTCATTTATACCTTTATGGTAAGTTTAAGACTGCCTGTACTAGTGAAAAAAGATCAGAAATTGAGCTAGAAATTATTCACTGTGAAATAGTCTGGAACCTTAAATCCAAACTTTTCACCTGAAAATAATAAAAGCTTGTTGTAGGTCACATCAGTATCTGGGAAATTTAATAACTGGAAAAAAAAAAAATAATTCCATCAAGGTTAGAATACTATTTTTGTCTTTCTAACAGATGTAGAAAAAAAAATCACTTAAACAACAACAACACCACCCCCAAAAAATCCCACTCCAACCAAAAAACCCATCAGAATAAAATAAAGCAAACCAAAAATGAAACAAACAAACAAAAAAAAAACAAACAAAAAAACCCCAAAGCCCCAATGCCACAGGAGAAAGGAACAATTTTTTAATGTAACATTCAGTACTGAGTCCATCTATTTAGATTTTTATCCACTAAACAGATGAAATTTCATACTRGTTTTGAGCTCCCTCTAGCATCAGACATTAAGATCTTCCCAGGAGAAGGAACTGAATTATGAAATATGAAAGAATTAAATGAAACTCAGTAAGTAAATTTTCCCTTATATTCCTCGCTGAAGGGCAGAATTAATAAAGTGAATATGGCTGAGAAAAAGCAAAAGAAACCAAACCGTTTTCGTGGCTGGGAATTGAAGAATGGAGGGAGGCACAGCTGGATTGGGATAGAGTGGCACTAGTGGCTTGCTCCTCCTTCTCCATTGCTACAAAAGACAGAGTTCAATAATATCGATTGCCCCTCTCTGKTCTGCAGTTGGCTCACATTGCTCAGCTGTACTGAGACACTGCTTTGATCAAWCAGCTGAGAGCTGCATGAGATTATATTAACAGATAAAGACATCTCAGTGTACTGTACACAGGCTGATATTTTGGAGATCAAAATGAGTAAAAGATTTGAACAAAATCTTGCACTATTTCTCCATGTATCTAACACATGAAGACCAGCCCTGCAATCAGAACTCCTTCGCTCAGCCAGAGCTGAAGAAGCTTTCACCCAGCTACTGCTCCTTCCCATAAGTTTTGATTTTTTYCAATTCAGTTTTCAACTTGCCCGATAATTCTGGCAAAGGAGTAGCAGCTGTGACAAGTAGGGCAACATCTATAGCAGTTGTTTCTCTGTTATTGCAATGTGAAGAGCAGCAGTGCTCAGAAGCTGAAATTATTTTTCTCACCTGTCCCATGGAAGCGCTGACTTCCTTTGCAGGATTTTCCTGAGTGACAGGGCAGGTTGCAGGTGTTTATTCAGTGACTGGAAGGAGGATGAAGGAACTTCAAGGGAGGTGTTAAAACCTGCAGAAGGTGGAAGAAGGAGTGAACAGAGCAGACTCGGGGTGGAATATCTTCCTTCRAARTTTCTTCACAGCCCACGTTTTCTARAAACTTGAACATTTATACATTTATTTTGCTCTCACATGGAGAAAAAGTCTGTATTTTGCAAGATATTGTAAAAATCATATTTCTTGGCCTCAGAAAAATTACACTCAGAGCCATAAGCCCAAACAGATGGACCACATGCTCTCCAGAGATGACTAGGTGAAGCATGAACCACAGCTAGCAAGTACCAATATCTAAGTAAAAAAAAAAAAAAAAAAAAAAAAAAAAAAAAAAATCAAATTATAAAGAGATTTCAGTTCCTACATGGAAAACTACAAAGAAAATGGGTATTTTAACTTCAGTCTGAGTTAAAATGTTTAAATATGTGTGCCAACAATAATATGTTAACTTCCTTTGGTAAAGCATAAATGTTTTTATAACCTCTCTCTGTCCAGCCCTGCCAACATTTCAACATCTTCTCAGGTAATTACTTCCACAATGAGAAATGATATAGGGAACCATCAAACATGGTGTGACACGGCAACCCCTAATTCTGCTGTGTATATTCCTCTGCATACWGGCTGACTTTGTTTTAAATTTATTTTATTTCAACTAATCTCGCAGCTGAAGAAATGGAAGCCTCACGAACAGCTGGGATATGGCAAGTCCCATATCCTGACTCATAAAAGTCGCAGGTAAGCCAAAGAAAAACTATTCCAAAGGCACAGAATGGCAGTTACTTTGCTTTTCAACAGCTCTACACTGAAGGTAACAGATGCCTTGCTTTGAAACCGGTCTGTTGGAATTTCACAAAGGGGCAGAAAAACGCAGAAAAAAAAMCCCCAAACACAAAAAAGCCCAGCTGTCGGGTTCAAACAGCCTTGAAGTGGAGCTATAATCCAGAGAGACAGAGAAACATGCCGAAAACCAAGAACTGAGGCAACTGTTTCAATGTTTATTGATGGAAGTGCTTTGCAAAAGCTCTGTTTTCCCAACGACTGCCTGGTCCATTAGGGCTGGGCTGGCTTTGTCCGTTAATGCTTTGATATTTTCTACTGAAAATGGTGCCTTTCAAAGACAGGTTGCTTACCTGCTCAGCACCATAACTCAGGTTATGGCAAGACTTATGGAGCACCAGAGCTGCTTTCCACCTGGTGGGATTAACCATGATAAATGAGCTTTTTAAAACACTAAATCCTGGCACAAAAGAAATCTCCTACTTGTGTTTCATTAAAATGGAGGTAGTAATAAGTATTTATATCCTGAGCAGCTGGGATAAAACAGGACAKAGCACCAAATGCAATTCACAGCAAAGGGAAAGAGTGTTTTATAGAGAGCTTCTGCAGAAAAGATCTTCTTGGATAAAGAAACAGCTTTAAAAGTTGCTGCTTTAACAGAACATGACAGGTTTTCAGACAATAGCAAAAAATGCTAAAAATCAACCTCCATGCCAGAGATGAATACTGTGTTTGGACTACAGAGGATTTGCATGAGAAGTTCTGTTGACAAAGGCTAAATTTGTTTGCTGAAGGTGACTTGAGTTGAATTTTCAAAAGTAAGAAATTAAGAAGTTAAATTCTTTATTGGTTGGCTCATTTTTCACTGGTTTTGTCCCAGAGATTTGGATTATTTTGGGTACACAAAGGNATTTGGGCAGCACCATGAGGAAAGAAGTGTATGATCTTATTTCCTTGGGCAAGGAGCACACCGAAAAACACACAGACCACAGCTGCATTCTTATCTTCCTTCAGTGGTGTTCTTGATTTTCCCTTTCTCAAAATGTCTCAAATTAGTTAAATGTTACTGAACATCCCTTTTTTAGGTCAGCTGTCTTGGCTATGTCCCTTCCCAGCCTCTTGTTCTCTTGTTTTGGGGCTGGGAGCTGGGTGATAGCATTTCAGAGAAACAGCCATGAGGATGTGGGAGAATTGCTGTGCAGCAGCTGAAACATTGGTGTGTTATCAACAMTTTTYTAGCTGCGAGTACAAAGCACAGCACCATGAAGGCAGTGTGAGGAAAACCAACCCCATCCCAGTCAGATCCAATACATTTGATAACATTCAATGTTTAATAATAAGTATTTCTTAATATGTTCAAATTGAAATGTGATTGTAAATGAGTTAGAGAATTTAGAAAGAAGYTAAAAACTTTTAAGAAAGTGATTTTAAAAGAAACCTGCAATGATTCATTACTTTTTTACAAAGTTACRGTATTCTTAGTTTCAATAGAATTGTGTCTTATAAAGGTGTGTGTGGTGAGGGTAAATCAACATTTCTTTCCTTGGATTACCTTCTCTGTTTTTGTCAATATGAATTTTACCATTTGAATTTAGTCTGACCTTGTATCTAACTTAAATTCTAATCTTTAGCAGACTATTCAAACTTGRCTTCCTCTTCTTTCCCAAATACTTTTAAGCAAGAAAGGCATTACACAAATGTTAGCTGAGTGCCTTGTCTCTGCATCAGCAGAGCAACTTCAGACAGCCCCTTGTTTGATCTGCTTGTCAATTTTGCCCTGAGAGAATAAACAAAGTGTCAGACATAGAATTTATTTGTGTAACAGACATGAATGTATGAGTTTTGGAGGACTACAGGGCTTTAATAGTAATACTTCCCTGATTCATGCAGTGCATTGGTCYGGAGGATTTACAGATATCTGGTAGACCAGATGGATTAGGAATGGTRGAAATCTGGGACAAATAGGCATGGATCCTATGTGGTTCGCCTGCATGGGGTGTGTAGTGAAATTAATATTTTGACAATCCAGACTTCAAGAACACCATCTAGATTGTGTCCAACTGGGCCAGATCACATTGGCTCTGGTTTAGTGAAATGTGTCCCTGTCTGTGGGAGGGGTTTGGAATGGGATGATCTTTAAGMYCTATTGCARCCCAAMCCATTCTATRATTCTGTGTTACTGTCCTGTGTTTCTATACTGTGCACTGCTACACCTTACACTAAGTAATATAATACACACATACCAAAAAGGGTGAGTAAAGTACCCCTCTTTTTTAAACTGTTTTAATTCCAGTATTGTACAGTGTAAATTATAAAGGTTTCAAGTAGAGTAAACCAATTTAAGAAGGAAAGGTGTTCGTTTCAAATGAAGACTGGAATGAAGCACTAAGTATTTGGTAGGAAGTCATAGAAATGGAAATGCTAAGCATAACTATTATTAAAATGGCATAATTTAATGTAAAATGTGAAATCAGGAGTCTGAGATTGTACTGTGAACATTTTTCTTAAAAAACAAGACACTGATATTACAAAATTTGAGTAAATATAAACTGGTGGGAGAAATAGACTCTGAGTTTGAAGACTGTACAATGAGACATGATAGTTGTATAAACTTTTAGAGGTTATGCAACTAAGCATTGTTTGGTGATGCAGCCTTGGTATGCCAGAATACAATGGCAAAATGAGTCAGCAATGTAATTTATGAGGGACTCTCCTGGTTCCCTCCTCACACAAATCAAATTTAGAGGCAGAATAATGCTTTGTGATAGCAGGGCAGTACTTGTGGAATGTGTTGAGTGGCAGCTGGCAATATACCTTCATCTGAAATCACATTTACAAAAGAAATGTTCAATTCAAACCCATTTTTTACCCTTTTTACTAACATCTAGTCTATAATTCTTGAAGCACATGTAAGACATTACACTGTGCAGACAGTAGTAAAAAACAGCAGCAACGGAGAAAGTTCTTGTGTCTCCAGTAATTCCACAGTGCAGGGATGGGCTTTTAGATTTAGTCTGAGTGGGTCCATGCAACCTAGGGGCAGATTAGGATAAACCAAATTTGCATATGAAATTATGTAACACTATTGACACTGCTTTGGCTGGACTGGTCCATTTTCATTTTTAATTTAATTTGAAACTTTAATTTAATTTAATTTGAAACTTCTGCAATTACCTGTCACTGCCATTCAGACTCATTTTCGGACAGAATGAGCAATCCTCTATTGTGCTGCCATCTTATATTTATGCCTGGTGCCATTTGCATGTTCTTTTAATGGAGATAGTTTCAGTCAGCCTAGCTGCAAGATACAGACACAAGCTGCAAAGGGAATGTGGTTTTCTCAAGAGGTTGTGAAAGATGTGAAAGCTGTTATAAAGGATCACAATTCACACTTTCTAAAAGTTTTTTGTCTCCAGCATGATGGCCGCAGTTCATGCAGAAAAAGTCATGTGAGGGGACAGCACCTTCTCAGTGCAAGCCATGGGAATTCCTAAAAGGAGATGGATAACAGGGAAGATATCCTCCTCTGACCTGCAAATTGCCACGTGGCATTTTGAAATAACAACTGTCTTGTCCTTTCTTTTAGTATGGGCCCCTTCAAAAACCTTTTCTAAWGAGTCTGGTAGATGGTTTCAAGCAATATGAATCACCAGACCTATGTCTAAATAAGGGTTTTCATGGTACCTCAGTAAAACAATCCTTCCTCGTTTTCCCTTCACTATCACCTTTCTGTGATGCCCCGTTGTGCTTCCCACTAAAGCCTTCTTAATTTGGAGCCCAGCTCTACTGGACCTAGCAGTTAGGTCCTCAGTTATCAGATATCACTACAGAAAGAAAAAAAAAAAAGATGACACAGCTGTTTGATCATGGTTTTGGATTTTCCTATACCCTGATGATCCTGACTGGTTCAAACCACAGTAGTGTGGAAGTTTCAGAAAATACCTTCTGAAGTCCAGAGCTGTTCAGTCAGGTGCTACAGGACGATTAAATAAGTCAGTGAGCTGGGACTAGAGCTCAAGTTTCTTAACCCCTTCAAATGTTCCATTCAGTTGTCTACATTGCCTTCCCTAGTTGATTTATAATATTTAAAACTTGTAATTTATACACTTAGACCAAAACTTGTAATTTGCTCTGTTTCTTTAATGGAATTTAAATTGAACTCTTATTGTTAAACTGTTAAGAAATGCCTTTGGACAATTTGGAGAGTGGGCAACATTTCCTAGATAAAATTATTATATTCAGATTCTTTTTTTTATTGTCCCAAAGTCTGTCAGGGAACAGCAACTTCAAGTGGTGGTTATTTATTGAAAACAACATTTGGATCACAAACTTTCCAGAAAAGCATTCACATTTTTTCTGAGAAATTGTCTTAATTTCCTTTCATTACTACAACTGAATGAGGTATTAATACAAAATATAATTATTTTTATTATAATTAAAAAAAATTATCAGATAACCAAAGGGGCATTCTGTCTTCTGAGTCCATTTGGATCTTTGGCCTTCCCTGCTAAAAATGCCAAAAGAGGTCTGCCAGTTATTGCCAGGGCTAATGATGACCTCTGACCATGATGGCCCAAAGTAATTTCTGCCTTGGTTTCCCAGCCATTAAAAATGATGGGGAATACAGATCACTGTAGGCTGGGAGCCCTTTCCTTGTTCCATCTTTTAAAGCTCCAATTCTGCAGCGCATACAAGCACAACTTTATCATTGTGACAGCACTGCTGTCAGTGGAGCTGCTCCAAGAATAAGGTCAGCAAGAGCATTCTACAAGGCCATGGATTGAAAAATATTTGGAGTGAGATTTATTCCCCAGTTAAGAACCTGAATGGTGCCCAGAACAATAGACTCTTCGACTTCTTTGTGGCTTCCTCAGTAAAAAAGTTTGTTACAATAGTAATAAAGTGAGAAGTTCTATCTTTTCTTTATCATTTTACAGCACTGTCATATTTCACATCTGTTGCTGTGTTTGACTTTTATTCCCAATCCTGTTAATATGTGATACATCCACAGAACTGCRGACTCAGAAGATTGATTGAACATTTGTAATAAGTATTAAGCTGTAGTGTCATACACTTGCACATCAACAGAAAGGACAAACACCTGCTTTTCAGATGTCTGAATTTCTAATGTGTCAAGTGGAACACACAGGTTTCAGTCAAGAGCAAATTTACTTAAATGGATTGATGTGCTTCAGACAGGCAAAAAATAAGCATGAAATGCTACAAATGTTTTTTTCTGGGTTTATTTCAGTTTCTTTTCACAAGACAAGACAACACAGATATCAGATATTGTATTGAGCACTGAGCAGCTTTTCATGTATTATTTAGGAAAAAGCGCAGCTGTTTGAGATGGCAAAAGAGTGCAATGTAAGGTGAGCATTATCCATTATTTTCACTTGAGCTGAGATTTATTTCAGCCTGGTTTCCTGTTTACAAGGAAATGCTGCCAGTGGGTGACTTCTCACTCCTAAGACTGAGGCCTTGAGAGCTGCCTTAATAMATCCATTACCAGCTCCCTGCTGATTATTGATTCCATCAAGCTCAATGAAAGGAAATAAGAAGTTCCTAATTTATTGTGACTTTGCATAGATGTGTTTATTTATTGAAAGAGGGAGCTGTGGCAGTGTGCTTCCCATTCAACATTGGCACAGGATTTAATCTCTAAATATTCTATTTGGAGGATACTTGGAATATATTCTTAGATTTCTATATACAATTTTGTGGGCAATCAAAAGAAGTAAGTTGGAGAAGAATTTCTGCTCTCAGTCCATATCCACTATTGCTGTTTTTTTTTCTTGATAGCTTCAAGCGCTTCATTCTTAGGAATTTTTCTGGTTCCCCATACTTGGTTCTGTATGAAGAATGTTGTGTCAGAAATGGAAGCACGAAATAGAGGAGTAATTCTCCATTCAGCAGGGAATTCTTCACTGAACAAGTGACTATCAGATCTGTGTGGTTCATTGGCTGGCTCTGTGAATGAACAATTAGAGATTCAGCTCCAGGAAGAAAGGTTTTTGCTTCTTGTAGCCATCAACGTTAAGGGTCTTCCTCAGACCTTTTTCTTTCAGATTTGGCAGTAAACAACTTCCTTGTTTGGAAAACCTTGTGAGCAGARGTTTGACAGTGAGATTTGCATCTGCAAGAGTCTCTGGTAGTGCCAGCTCCATAATTCTATATTTAAGAGAATGCAGGGCTTACCATGCAAACAAGTTCCTTGATGAAATTATGTGAGGTCTAAATTAGGACTATTCAATGCATTAAGAAGATGAAAAGTAAATTAACAGAGAAATTTAATGGCTGCATTGAGAATCTGACTGTAATGCCTGAAAACCCAGGTAATAAATTAAAATTTACATTTAATAAAATCACTGTCACAAAGTTTCTTATTTGCTTCAGGAAAGCTACTGGTTGTTTCTCAGTCTCTGTTGTTTTAACAGTTACCAACCATTGTATTTTCTCTCTTTCCTCCCCCTTTTGAGGCTGTGTGCTTTGTTCTCATTCACAAATATCTACATGAGGCTGCAAAAACAAATTGCTATCCAGGAGACTGAAATTGCAAAATTCTGCTTTGTCTTAAATTGGGACRAACATCTCAGAAAAACTTGCAAACAAAATATCCAGAAATCTTTTCTTCCTGCCATACACAGCATCTCATTTGAGTAAATTCAGAGCTGCTAGTCTGGTAGTCTTATTCTGTTATTAAGTCAAAAAACAGGATGGAAAAAAAAAGGAGTTTTTTCCTCTGAGACGTGTCAACATTTTGATGGGATAATGTTAATTATGTTTATCCACTGAGAATCTGGATGAAAATAGCATTTACCTGCAGGACATTTTCATCGTTTTATCAGCATTTTTCAACAGGTCATGTTAGAAGATTTTCATCTAGCTTAATGCAGCACTGTAGCACTGTTATTATGATAGAGGGCTCTATCCTTTGCAGGCAGCAGTATCTGCAGAACTTGCTGTTGTGTTTAGAGGACTGTAGGGCTTTGTGAGTTTCATTCACACTTGTGTTTCTTTATTTTTATGCTGCTCAAATCAAAATACCTCAGAAAGTGCAAATAAAATCTTGTTGAAAGATACSAACCCATCAAAGAAGCATATATTTACTTTTGGGTTTTTCTGATGACTTGCTTGTAAGATGTCATGTTTACGTATTCAGGATCAAAATAAACTCCTGATCCTTTTACAAAAACATTTCTTACATTACTCTTTACTCAGCTTCTCCTAAAAAGAGGCATCACTTGATCAATGCACCCCTGATCACAATTCCACAGAGACCCACACAGAGATGATGGAGCACCAGGAGTCCAGCAGCTCACTAGCAAGGGATAGGATGGGSGAATGCATTCTCTCTGCTTGATCAGATGTGCTGGCGTCTGAAATGGAAGCATTTTCCCACCTGCTCTGTCAACTTCCTTGAAAGACTTTGTCTAGACACAGGGTGTGTTTCCCTCCCACCAAAATTTATCTGAGTGGGAGACCAAAGCTCCCAGATTAATGTCTCAAGCAGCCATCGGGTTGCTAAACATAGCTGCTCTCCTCAACACTGACGAAGATTACATTCCATAAAAGCTTCTTGCAGATTCTGTGGAAGCCCTGGTTCTGCAAGACTCGTTCTGAATTAGGATCTTCAGAATCTCACCTCTGACCCTTTCTGCATCATAATGTAAGAGTTCTCATGTGATTTCCATTTTAAGAGGTTCAATTGTGCTACATGCTGGCCAGATTGTAAATACTGTGCATGCTTCCCTCTCCCTTGCTTTTTTCCCCTTTCATCCTCATACAGTTGTGTTTTGAAGTAAATACCATAGTTTGGAGTGTTTGTGCACCATTCTGAGCAATACAGTTCTTGCTTATGTGACAATGCAGGTGTTAAACATTAGGAACAATAAGAATGTTMCCAGCATTGCTCGTTAATTGACTTTAGCTGTGGTTTTCCAGAACAAAGATGTCAAGAGACTGACAAGAGAGAAGAGATTGACAAGGGAAAAGCCTCTAATACATCCAGAAGGAAGGCAGAGAAAAGCAGACCCTGCCAAACCCTTCCTCCTCACTCCACAGAAGCCAAACTGGTAAAGGTACARCTCTGATGGTAAGGTCGTTTTCATCCCTTTTTTCTGGGCTGCAGGAATCTTTGCAGTTTCTGGTAAGAACAAAAATATGTTTACACAAGCACATTCTAGGGATAATTAATRTTATCATATCCTTTAATGAATAGCTCTGGCATATTTGTATTTAGGGTCAGAGGAGACACTGACAACTGATATTTTTTCCAGGTCCAAGCTATTCACTGAAATACATCATGGAGATGCAAATGTAAAAGATCATTAAGCACATCTGGAAAAAATGCTCCCCATCACACATAAATGTTAATGGAATCAGRTAGCAAGTTACTTTCAGAAAATAAAGAAATGCTAGATCCAAAATTGTATTTGTAACTTTTACTTTTCCTGATGTGTTTGCATTGCAAGCATTCCCAATTCAATTGCTGAGCCCTTTCACCTAGACAATACAATTTAAAAACAACTAAACATGCAAAGGGAGTTAAATTTCTACTGGAAGCCTTAAATTTGTGATAACCTGTCTTCTCAGTGGTTATGAATTGTCATAATGAGAAAAAATTATTGTTGGGAGTGTTGGAAGGGTAAGAAAGTATGAAYCTTTCTTTTCTAAGCAGCTGTTAGRTGTCCAGCCAAAKWTAAGTTATACATAGACCTGATTTGTGAATACAATAAATAACTGGATCAAGGAAAGCCTGTCCAGTCTTAAGTCTAGAAAACATATATGTGATATGTCAGTTCTGATTTCCACCAATTGTCAGAAAACAGATATTTGGTCTTCACTAATTCAGCTTTGTGAAAAACATTTTAACATAAAAAAGCAAGGGGTGAGTCAGAAATTAGTACAATGCTGGTTCWGATGGAAGAAATTCTGCATTTTTTGAAAAAAATTGGTCTTTTGCATGTGATTCTGATGTCTTTTATATCCTTGTCATCTCTTCTCTAGCTCTGCCCAAGAAGTTGCAATGCCCACTTCTATCAGTTCTATCAGCAATGTACATTAATTTGCCTTCATATAAATAATTTCTCAAAAAAACAGAGCTTCTTTTCATTCTCACAGCCATCAGAGTTGACAACAAGATTAAAAAAAAAAAACCAAACACAAAACAATCCTCACTCAGAMACTGCTCCTGGCACCTTTGGCTTTTCGAGGCAGTGACCATTATCTTGGCAGTCTCAGGGAGTGCCTCCTCTGACGTCAATATTTCAGGGGTAATTAACTCTATAGATCAGTCAAAGGCTTTCAGTGCATATCAGATCAAAATTCTCAGCTCATGCATGGAACAAGTGGCACARTGCTTTAATTCAGAATGAACTAAGAGGAAAAGGAAGAACAAGTCAAACTGCTGCACAGTCAGGTGTCAAACCTTTGACCTTGGTAAGTAAACATGTTTCCCAAATCAAAAGTGTGTTCAAAACATGTTTTAAATTCTRAGAAAAGTTTAGGTGAGCAAATAAAGCCATTCAACCCTGGCTCCCTTAGGTACAGAGCACAACCTCTTCTGCTCCCTTGGAGTGTCTGATGCATTTTCCTGTTTACAGACAGAATAGAACAGCTCCAGAAGAAAAATGCTGTTCATGGAGTGCTGGCATTCATTCAGGTCAACAATTTTTCTAAGGCATGAAAAGAAAGCACCCATCCACACCTGTAATGAGTCTTTCAGGCAGTAGAGAGATGTCTGTGAAGTGATGCAGGTGATTAGTTTGCAAGTTCCTCTGTATACCAAGGACAGTGACAAATATATTTTCATTGACCCCAAAGTTTCAGCTTTTTATTTTATACTTTTATGGGTTTTAATCGTACCCTTTGACAGTACCAAACACACATTTGTGCTTAACCATGAAGAAATTAGAGAAAATTAAATTTATCAAAGGTGACATCTGAGCATATTCCACAAAGGTTACAAATAAAATACAGTTGCATTTCATAGTAATCTAAAAATGTATGGAATGAATAGATGTACTTTTTTGTTGCTAACAAAGAGATCTCCAGTCAGGGACTGTGTGGTACCATGCCCATGAAACCTTTAAATCTTTCCCCTGTGTTGGAAAGTCTTGTTGTCATCCCATACTACAAAGGAGTATCATTTATCTATCAGTTAAACTTCAGTGATGAAAATTCTTCCTCCTGGCTTTAAATATTTATGCGTCATTTGAAGCCACTTATTTTCTTTTTCCCCCCTTAATTCTGTATAATAGGTTGTCTAATCAAATTACTAGTTGTGTTTAATTTAGTCAACATAACCCAGTGTCTTGATCTCTGRGGGCAGATCTGTTGATTTTTAATGAATTGGTTGATTTTCTGGCAGTTTCTGAACAGTTTGTGCTGAATATATCAATTATCATCACCATGTAATCAAATCTGCCAATTATGTGACATTGTGTTAGTTCCTTGAGCAAATGCAAAGAGAAGGCTGTGACCAAAACTGCTGGGTCCATACCACTTCCATGATGTGGGAAGAGCAATCCCTTTGTAGAATTAATCCAGAAATGTTATGGTTAATTTTAATTAACTTCTCCTTCTGTYATGAAAGCTGTGTCTTGCATCCTTCTCCTTACCTCCAGTCACAAAGCTAGACGGTGATTGCTTCCAATAATTTTATAGGACAGAAAACCTTCTTGTAAACAACYGTGAGAGACACGTTCCTGTGACAAGATGATATCAAACTAGACAGAATAATATCAACAAAAAAATCTGTTGTCAGCTGTGACAACTTCATGACAGATTTATCTCCCACCCAAAATATTTTTGTCTCTGGCATGGATACTGATGAAACGTGCTTTCTAGGAGGATTCCTCCTCAAAAACTCAACCCCCTCACCAAAACCAGAGTAGTGTGWACACGTTCTTTTGCCAAAGGGACCAGGTAATAAAAGATCTGAGATTTTAAATTCATACCAAACCATCATTTTTAATGAGAAGAGACTTAAGAGAAGGATCAATTTACACTGGAATATTTTCTTTTCTTTAAAATTTAACAAACTCAGAAAGCTAAACAAAAGGCATTTGGGGACTCTAAAGAAACACTTCAAAGTACTCAGAGTTAGACTGAACATGTTGGTTGCTCCCAGCTGACAAATCAAGGAACTGAGGGCTATGAAAAAGGAAAGCAGGGCTGGAGGTGTGTTACAAATCACACCACCATCACTGAAAATGTTTAGAAATCCTCTTCAGTAGAACAGTGTCTCATCCCCAACAAATATTTTCTGCAGCCAATCTGAAAGCCACATACCACACACAGAGCTCGACATGTTTATGTTGCTGTACAGACAGACCCTTCTTCCCTTCTCTTTCATTGTCTCTTAAGCAATGGGAACTCAAATTTCATTCCACATAAAGACTGATGCCATGTGTTAGAAGTACACCAATCCATGGACTGTGAAAAATCACTTGTTTTCTGGGCTTCAGAGAACTTCTCTGATGGCTTTTGAGCTGACACAGATTTAGCAGGCTCATGAATGTCATTAAGATTCTGCCTAGCCTTGTTCCATACCAGCATGGCGTGGACCACCTGCCTCTCTGCACATACCACACCACAGATCAAGTGCAGTGGAGATAAACAAGATATTTTAGTCCCCTTACCTTCTGCTGTAGTGAAATCAGCTCCTTTCCATGCTTGTGAAGCATCCTTGGGAATAAATTTATATGTAAATATATGTATATTTGAATACATTTTTCCTAGTGCAGAAGGCATTAGAGAAACGAAGCATTGTTAGCTGTACACAAGCAAAGCTGGACTGATGGTATCTGTTTTAATCATAACAGTTGGTGTGCAATTATGGGAAAATCCAATGAGTTTCGGGGCTGTGTGAAGCTTACTYAAAGGCACAAATGAAAGGGTGTGTTTCTTGCTTGTGCTTCGTCTTTCTGCCTTAAAAAAAATTAAAATTTTTTTCCACCCCATATAAGCTGCTTATCATATGGAAGAACTAGCCAGAAGTTGTTGGCTGAGGAATGATTTTCAGAGGAGCTGCTGAGGCAGTGTCAAGTGGAGTATCTGGGAGCCCCACAGAGCTCTGACATCCATGGTGTTGGTGAGCGCCAAACATGGAGCTATTGCTGCTCCCAGGGCTTCTCCCAGGAGAGGCAGAGTTCTCTGCCTGCAAAATGTTGTGAACTTTATTACTGAGGAATGCTTGTTTGGGTTTTTCCTCTTGATGTGCACCCTGGTTCCCTTGCAGCCTCAGGCAGCAATGTTGGAGGAAATGCAGGCAGCTGAGTAGACCAAGTCCCCTTTCTTTGTCAGGAAGTCAAGTAAAAAAAGATTTCTTTAATACAGTGTTGATCTTAGTGACCTCTACTGAGCTCCTGTCCTTTCCCTAGACAGAGAATTAGTCTCCCTTCTATTCTTGGTTTGAAGTGATAAGCCTGTTCCTTTGCCATGGGAATGGACAATGGATAAAAATCAATTCTCATTTAAGAAGCTCCAGCAGTTTGCATTTGCCTTTTCCTGCTGCCTGTATTGATTCCCTGAGCTCTCAGAGACACTATCAATCCTGCTGCAGTCCAGCTTTATCTGAAAAGGAACTGTGATGATGGGTAAGTTCCTGAGAAAGGAATCTKCTGTCTTCTCCTTGCTCTTCTGAGAGACAAACCAAGGCCATTTATCCCATCTYGGGTGGTGTGCAGGGATCCTCTGGAGGAGTTTACAGCCCCGTGCCATGATTATCACTGCAATGAAAATTGCAGTGCTTGTCACTGCAGCCCCTGTCACTGCAGCCCTTCTGTATTTGGATCAGCAAATGAAAAAGGAAAATTACTTTGGGGAAGAAACAGAAATGTGACAACCTTTTCCTGAAAGCGTTTTCGAAGGTATTTTCCTGGTGATCCAGTGACTATTAATTACTTTGAAACAATCAACAAGTCTGTAGCATCCTGCCCAAACAATGCTTGTGTGTCTGTCCTGTCTCATMACAGATTTTTAATTTCCATAAACAATTGGATAGTCAATTCACTCATACTAAACACCCCACCAGAAATGATACCTAAAATGTTAATCTCCTGGAAAATYATGTTACTGTAAATGACTACATGGGGCAAGGAGAAAGTGGAAAGTCAGGTGCCCATGACTTCCAAAATTCATGTTCTGATAGATCCCTAGGTCATTGTTCCCACCCTTTTTTTCCAAACAGGAAATCCAAGCCCAGGGAGCTATGGTGCAGGTTAGTTATGACCTGACTTTTATTGATCGTGGCAAGGTGGACAGTTGCAAAACAAGTTTCCTGTCTGGACTGCTTTAAGAACCATCTTTAAAACAATTTTTTATGTTCACAGAAGAAGGTATCTTTAGTTTTTCCACACTTTTATGCAGACAACAAGATCATTAGAGGAAAAAAACTCCATAAACCAACAGGTGCCTGAAGCCTCTGCCATCATGCAGGATTTCTTTGTAGACACAGCCATAATCAGTCACCCATTACATACATTGCAACATTCACTTCCAGATTTAAAAGCTCAAACCCATTCTGTTATGTCTCTTTGCAGTGGGAATTTCCTGCTGATTTTCCCTGGGACTCATAGATTAAAAACTCTGATATTGGCAAGAAACATGAGACTGGAACGAAAACTTCAATACATCCCTGCTCTGTGCTAGCARTAAGGAACATTTTCCAAGGATAATCACTTGAGAAGGTTTCTCTGCCCTTCCTGCAAAGTTTTCTCCACATTTCCTATTTCCTCCTAGACTTTACTTGCAAATGCTYCTGTTCTGCACGGATGGATCAATGGATGCAGGGTTGTGGTAGTCACTTTGAGTTACCACTGTGCCAGAGCTCAATTAAACAATTTTGGGTACATTGGATCTGGCTTTTTTTTCTAGAGACCAAAACCACAAAAGGGTTGGCAAGAGTGCAAGGCAATTATAAAMCCCAGACTCCTACTGCTGGATGAAGGAGAATCCAAAGATTGTAGGAGCTGTCACTGCTTGAACATGAGAGTTAAGCCTTAAAACTGTTTGCAGCTGCACCTTAGCTTATCTGAAGGTAGTGCTAGCTTGCTGTAAAATAATTATTAGTCCTTGTAGAATAAGCCCAAGTGTATAAGGTCCACCAGGCAGGTATTGGTAATTGGTTCTGTTTTTTTTACTTCAGTTGAAACACATTAATTATTTAATGAGTTTTGAAGTGCCTAATGTGTTTCCATCTGAATGAAAAATTTATGCCATGAGACAATGAATAGTTTGTCTCTGCCCAGTCAATAAGTGTTTTAGACACTTGAAAATAATGTTAATCCATAGGGGAGGATTGAGGAKCAGTAATGTGCATGAGAGGAAGCCTTTCCATTTGTCCTACTTGAAATTTGCAAAAATATATTTGAAAACTTCTGAAATGAAGAAGTTAACACTGTGACTCAAGGCATGTGCTAAGAAACTTGGAGCACATTTTAAGGGATAGTTTTCAAAGACTTCCTTTTTAAATTTACATCTGTTKCATATGCAGAGCCAAGCAGAAATATCCTTAAATGCTCTAGGAGGTAACAGTGATAGAGTTCAGTGAGTCTCTACAATGAACAAATAAAGSGAGGTTTTCTGTCATTCTAAAATAAAAGTTCCCTACATTTTCTTCTCATTAATATTACTCAAAAAAACTATGCATTCAGAGATGTTTGATTTTTAATTTTTTGGCAGCAGGAAGCTTAGGCTTCTCACTTGACCATCAAGGTCTGTGCAGAGTATTGCGCTCTGTAGCGTTTTGAGAAGTGTTTATCTCTTCATATTGTTTGCACTCAGGAGGATATTTTGTTACAGGTTTAAGGCAAGGATATTTCATAGTTCCTATCTCTGCAGATATCACCCTGTGAACTTTCGTTTTAAGACTAACTCTGATGCATACACACATTGAGTTTTTGTTCAGTAGSCCTGATTCAATWKAGAAATCCTGWCTGACTTTMCACCATTRCTGAAAACAGTGACCCAGTTGTCAYTTGATTTTCTGATCGAGGTTTATTAACATAAAACTGCTACCAGTAAAACTTGTGAAGTAAAAWTAAAAATAAAAGGTTCATTGGCTAAAAGCTGTAATTGTTGATCCTGCAATTTTTTATGTGTATTCTTTAGAAAGTAGATAATGCAGCTGATAGGGATATCCAGTCAAGTTATTTTGAGAGACTTGTGGAAAGGTTTCCAATTTTAAAGGATGATGTGTGTATATATCTAT
>NW_026624246.1:0-1508 GCF_030028575.1 Malurus melanocephalus
CCACCCATGGCTGATCCAATATTGCAATGATGTGCTCAAGAGGAGAACACCCCACCCATGGCTGATCCAATATTGCCACCCCAGACTGCAGCTCTTGGCTTTCCAGCCCAGTTAGGACAGGTTTGAGTAGGACATGCGGACACTTCAGACATGTGAAGAACAATAAAGTGAGTGGTGTATTACAGAGGTGTTGACAAAAATGAACACAACAAGGTCCTGCAATGACCAATATAAATAAAAGCAATCCCTCAAGCCCCTGGTAGTTTTTCTACTTCTCCAAAGCCTTAGAAGTCTCTTGTTTCTGCAAAATCAAAGCAGAAATTTAAAAATCATTAGCTATATTCTAGGTTTTTTCCTTGCTATTGCCATTTCTGGTCTAATCAGCGACCCCTCCACAGCAGATTATCAATGAGGTTATCAATGAGGTTATCAGGTTATCAATGAGGTTATTAATGAGTTATCAATGAGGTTATCAATGAGGTTTTCAATGAGGTTATGAGGTTATAAATGAGGTTATTAATGAGTTATCAATGAGGTTATTAATGAGTTTATCAATGAGGTTACCAATGAGGTTATTAATGAGGTTATCAATGAGGTTACCAATGAGGTTATTAACGAGGTTACTAATGAGATTATCAATGAGCACTGGGGGAGGAATCCACCTGAACCCCGAAAATGGAGCTGATCTGCTCCAGGAACATGGGCCCCGAGGTGGCAGCAGCCAGGAGAGCCAGGCAGGCTCTGGCACTCAGGAAACCTCCAGAAACAGCCTCGGCTGCTTTCWGTCAATATTTAGACTCTCACAGGCATCAGCTCCTTATTCTGTTAACACTCCGAGCTGGGAGACAGGTTTGGAATGGAAACAGCCACRTCTCCTGGCATCTTCTCCTCCAAATAACTGGCAAACGTATTTTTGACACATATTTGCATTTCCACAAAGCTCTGTTTGSATGGGTTTTCCCCATTTTTGTGCACAGTAATGGAGCACTCCWATTTTTCCTGTCTGGAGACAGGGACAGGACTTAAAGCAGACTTCACAGTAGAAAAAATAAAAGGACTTTTTGACATGTTTTGACCAATTTTGCTGTTGCAACAAAGTGCTTTTTTTCTTCTGCCATCCAGAGGAGGAATTGTTCCGTCTCCACTCCAAAGGGATGTCATTAATTCAGGTTATAAATGTGTGTTTTGCTGGTATGTTCTCTGTGTCATTCAAAGCCAAGTCTCTCCCATCTCATCGTTCTGCAGCACAACAATCAGCACGGTCTGGAGCAGTGCACCATTGAGGAAAATAATTATCCAAAAAGTAATTAAATTAATTGACCAGGGAAGTGATTATGTGAGACTGGGGGGATAATTAAAACTAACACATGTTTTGGTGCATTTATAGCACCAAAATGCTCAAGGGCACAGAGTTTGATGGCCTTTCCAGCACCATTCCCACCCAGGGCAGCCATCCAGGCATCCACCACCCTGCCACCAGTGCAAACTGGAGTTGAAAATATCTCAGA
>NW_026624246.1:1923-7107 GCF_030028575.1 Malurus melanocephalus
GAGCAGAATTGCTGTTCACCAAATCCCTCAGAGCTCACAGAAGCTGCCAGGGAGGATGTTTGAGTGCAGTAAAAGGAAGGCTCTTGAATTGTCTGCCTTTAGCCTGACTTTTAGGGCAGATGATGAACTTCACAGCCAGGGGAGGCTGTGAAGGCAGAGGATGAAAAGGGAATTGGGTGGATTGATGGGCAAACAGAGACTGAGAGCAGCACGGAGGGATGGCCCTGGTGGGGACAAAGGAGCCAATTTTCTACCCCTGCCTGGTCTGAGGTGTCCCTTTGCTCTGCTGGGTGTAGAAGGGTTGGGGACAGAGCTGGGGCTCTGTGCCACACGTTCCCTCTGCCAGGAGATGTCCCAGACCCCGGGAATGCCCTGCAGGAACAGCAGAGTCCCAATTTTGGGGGCACCACAAGGTCCGAGCTCAGATCACTGCAAAGGCTTTGGGATGTGCTGAAAGCAAATTTGCTTGGATGGACACAAACCCCAGAGAGCAAAGATCATCTGACCAGGAGAAAGATGGATGGACAGTCTTAATTAACTGCTCTTCTGTCATATTGTTAATAATTCGGTTGATATTCCCGCAGTCTGTTACAAACTTCAYTCCATTTCCTCGCCTCAAGGGCATTTCTCCCTCCTCTAATCAGCCTCTGTCCTGTCAGAGATGAATTTCCTGATGGGATGAGTTGATCCTACACAAATGGAGCTGCCTTTGAACTGGTGCTGATGAGTAGCACCAGACAGGAGGTTTTGCTGTTGTTTATCTTGGTGCTGATATGGCATGGAATAAAAATGGGCCTCGCTTTGCTCRCTGAGCTGCATCCATCAGGCTGAGCAGAGATTAGAAAACACCACTCAACTTAAAGAAACAAAACAAAGTAAACTGGAACRCTTAAGAATAGACTTTTCGTTCTTTGATGTGTGTATTTAATATTGATGCGATCGTTTTCAAAATCAAATCTTTTCCAGCAGATCAAAACCTCCCTGGTTTTATTCAGAGGATGTTTTTGGGTTGGAAGGAGCCTCAAAGCTCAACTCAGCAGTTGATGTTTTTGAGCAATGGATAACAAATGGATAACAAATGGATAACAAATGGATAATAAATGGATAACAAATGGATAACAAGAGTCCCCATGTCCCACCCATCACCTGCTGTGATTTTTGCAGCCTCCCATCACCTCCTGGTGCTCTGTCGTGGTTGGACACACCACAATCCATCCCATAATTACAGCAGCTTTAGTGCTGATGTGGGTGTAATCTCTTAATTAACACATATTTTAAAAAGCACTTAATGCCTATGATAAAAAAGCATTGAAACTTAATGCACTTATTCAATAACAGCATAACCTACTTTCTTCCAAATAAGAGAGCAGGGAATTATTAACATCAATGCATCATTCACTAATGAGTTGTAATTCTGTATTAATTTACCAACTAGCTGATTAGATACGAGAGATTTACTAAATATATTAGAGATTGTGGCTCCAGAAAACCAGCTCGACATCAGGAAAAAAAAAAAAAACTTATTTAATTTTTCTCCGTAGTGCACCTGGAAATATTAATTAGTTGGCATTTAAGTAAAATTCATTAAAAAGTAGTCTCAACTGGCAGATTATAACACAGGCAATAGCACAAACATTCCACTCAGGAGAACAAGGATTCCACACATTAAACCCGTGCCAGGTTTAGGTATGAGAATATTTGCATAAATTCTATTTACTGACCCCATAGGAGTCCAAGGATGGGCTGGACTCAAAAATCCTATCAACACCATCTTGATTTTTCCAAAAATCTACAACAACCCAATAATTTTCCAATGGTGTTTCATTGGGGTATCTGAGGGGGTGCAGAACTGTAGATGTCACCACCAAAAGGATCTGTAGAGTCAGAGAAACAAAAACTTCACCCCACAGCTTCAGGGACAGCAGAATATTCCCATTTTCCTGCTCTCTGTTTGCTCATTCAATACATTTTTTGTCATCCCAGCCCTACCAAACCCAGAGGGTGGAAATGGGTCTGTCCAGAGGAAAAAAATGCTCAGAGTGCCCTGGGACAGAACTGCCTCGTGCTGCCCAAATTTCAGGTGATTCTTTCTCTGTTTTAAACATTCTCTGCTTTATTTGGCAGTTKCTATTTTGGGGATTCTATCGGTGGGAAAGGACTGTGATCACACTCAAAYACTGCACATTATCCCATAATAACTCAAACACACACCCAGGGAGAAGTGTCACAATGTTCATTTTAGGAAGAAGATCAGGAATTAATTCAGCTGTTACACATCCCCTGCTTGTTTTGCAGCACAAACTCAGCTATATTGACTATGTATAAATSCAGTCTGTGATATAAAAACTCATTTTCATCCCCCACTTTTGAAGAAAACTGATGTTAGATTTTTTCAGGATCTGCCTAATTATATTCTSTACAAAGCAAATGTGAGTTTTGCAATCATCTCTTTTGTGTCAGACGTTTTTCTTTAAAATCACTGAGGAATTCCACACCTTCCCTGCTTTTGAGAGCACCTTGAAAATTGAATGTTTTCTATGAGCTGAGTTGCGACAAAATGTTAAACGCAAGTAAGAAAAAAACAACACAAATGAATTGAACTTAATCTTTAAACAACTTGTTTGAGCAAAAAGAAATTCTCCTATGCATCTTGCCATGAAATGTGTTAATCCCAACAGCTCTTGGCAATGGTACCAAGAGGGAAAATCAGGAAAATGTGGTGTCCTGTGAATARGAAAGTGGAATCCTGAGAGGTCTCAGAGCAGAAAGAGCAGCAGAAAAGCAAARATGACATTTCTCACAGTGAGAAGTGTCTTCCTCTGCTGAAACTCGAAATAACCAAGAAGAAAGAACTCAGATAAAAAGCTCTTGCATCTCTAGAACAGCTGCAGCATCAGGGGGAAAGTAGCACAAGAGATGGGGGTTTTGTTGCCCTGGACTGTGAAATATTTCTGYCCACACGCCCAGAGCTGAGCATTGACTTCCATACAGAAAATCCTGAATGAGAAACACCCCCAGGAAGGGTCCAGTGATCTGCTCACACCATTTGTCACTGCAGCAGGGGCAGAAAATCCCTCAAAACCCACAAATCCCCAAATTCTCCAATTTCTCTGCAGCCAAAGGGAAATGTGAGCTCCCATCCCGAGTACCCCGCACGGGGTGTGACTCTGTGGATGGTGCTGCTGTCTCAAAGTGCTCCAAACGGCAGTAAAGGATGTTCAGATCTAATAAACAAAGAGAGAAAATGGTTCTGGAGTGGAGAAATGCCTCTTCATGTTCCTAAGGTGGTGCAGAAACACCAAAATTCTCCTCCATTCCTCCACCTCCAAAGCCAAGGCTGGCTGCACATTCCCTCTGGCATTCCCTGCCTTTCTCCATGGCAGAAAGGAGMAGATTTGAGCTGACAGGACCTGGATTATTTACAAGGATTTACTCCTGTGGGGTTCCCTGGATGTAGAGCAAGCTCTCATTTTTCTGCCATCCCATCCTGGTGATCCTTTCCAGTTCTGGCTCTAACAGGGCAGTTAAACAGGAATTGGTGCCTTTCTGTGAGATCAGAGCTGCTCTCAGTGCTCTGTGGCTCTGATCCTGTCCAGTTCTGGCTCTGATCCTTTCCAGTTCTGGCTCTAACAGGGCAGTTAAACAGGAATTGGTGTTTGTGAGATCAGGGCTTCTCTCAGTGCCCATGGCTCTGATCCTCACCAGTTCTGGCTCTGATCCTTTCCAGTTGTGGCTCTAACAGGGCAGTTAAACAGGAGTTGGTGTTTTCTGTGAGATCAGAGCTGCTCACAGCACCCCGGGTATGGTGAGCACTGTCCCTCTGCACACTCTGAGTGTGGCACATTCCAGCAAACCCAGAGCTCCTTCCCAGCTCAGCCCAATGCATYTCCGAAGAAAATGTTTCCTGGCTTTATTTCTCAAAACTCTTTTACAATACTTTCAAAATTTATAAAGTTATTAACAAAATTAATATTTGAAAATGGCAGTATTTTGTAGCTACATCCATTACATTTAAATAACAAGCCAAAAATGGATTTTTTTTTTTATAGAACATTAAGTCCTGAAATTTTTCTGAGGAGTTCCAGTGCCAAAATGTTGGGCAGGGGTGTGTTCTGCTGCCACGTGTGCAGTGATGCAGGATGGGGTCGTGCCCATGCTGAATTGAAAGTATTTGAATTAATTATTTTTATATTCCTCACACAAGATCCTAGATTTTTTTAAGTAGGTTATACAATTCCTGCATTAATACTCMAAATTTTAATGGAGATCACCCAAAGCCATTTGCTGGGTAGGGAGGGATGGGAATTAGGGAAGCTGAATAAATACTCCATGTTAAAGTTTCACTTAAGGAAATTACTCGTGTGCATAAATATCATGGGAGCTGTCAATAAAATCATCCTCAAATTCTGTCAAATAGAAGAGTAATTATGGCTTCTGCTTGTTACTAATAAAGTGAAACGTTAGCTGAGCTTGCACAAAAACAAACACCTTCTGATTTTATTGAAGATTAATGCTAATGTGCCCAATTGCCAGCCCAAACCTCATTGCTCTTTTTTATCTTCCGTAAATGATAAGAAGCAGCCCCAGAGGTGGCTCTGGTGACCTTGGATTTGCACAGATTTTGTTCCCAGGAGTTTTACTCAGTAATTCACAGGGACTGCAGGGTCCCAGGACCTGTTCCAGGTTTCCATCCTGCTCTGCTGAGCTCAGCCTGAGCTTCACATTTAATGGGATYCATCTCAACCCCCACAGTCCAAAGGAGCTATTTCTGCCTCTGTGTGACAACCCARACCCAAATTTTTCACTTCTTTAAAGACAATGCGGCTTCTTTTCCTTCCCCATTTGTGTTTTGCAACAATACATTTGCAGAACTAAAAAACATCACCCGGCTGCTTCCCATCTCCATGGCAACCCCCAGCTCTGGCTCCGATTGATRAATACTGCCCAAAGCCTGTCACTGKGGGTTAGKTGKTGCAAAAATGACACATTATCACTCCCAAATCAGTCCCTGAATGGACAGCAAGGCCTGGTTTCAGCCCTTGGAGCCCCGAGCAGCCCTGGTTTAATCCTGGCTTTGCAGGCAGTCAGTGATTCCAGCCACATCCATTTCTGTGTCCA
This sequence comes from Malurus melanocephalus, assembly GCF_030028575.1. Lineage (NCBI taxonomy): Eukaryota > Metazoa > Chordata > Aves > Passeriformes > Maluridae > Malurus > Malurus melanocephalus. The sequence goes on from NW_026624246.1 coordinate 7,042, forward strand.
GGCTGTGACTTTGCAGGGTTTGTTCAGGGTCACAATCACTGAATGGAGCCCATGGGAGAGGGGGAG
>NW_026624246.1:7289-13568 GCF_030028575.1 Malurus melanocephalus
AACTTGGGCAGGACTGAGCACAAAAACCACCCCAAATCCCCTCCATGAGCCCACCCTGCGGGTACAGAGAGAAAAGAGAAGAGAAATGTCCTCATTTATCACTGGGAATGAAACTTGGGCAGGACTGAGCACAAAAACCACCCCAAATCCCAAACATGAGCCCACCCTGCGGGTACAGAGAGAAAAGAGAACAGAAATGTCCTCGTTCATCACTTGGGAATGAAACTTGGGGAGGACTGAGCACAAAAACCACCCCAAATCCCCTCCATGAGCCCACCCTGCAGGTACAGAGAGAAAAAAAACCCAGAAATGTCCTCATTCATCACTTGGGATGAAACCTGGGCAGGACTGAGCACAAAAACCACCCCAAATCCCAAACATGAGCCCACCCTGCAGGTACAGAGAGAAAAGAGAACAGAAATGTCCTCGTTCATCACTGGGGCTCAAACCTGGGCAGGACTGAGCACAAAAACCACCCCAAATCCCCTCCAGGAACCCGCCCTGCGGATACAGAGAGAAAAAAACCCAGAAATGTCCTCATTCATCACTTGGAATGAACTTGGGAAGGACTGAGCACAAAAAAATGCCCCAAATCCCCTCCATGAGCCCATCCTGCGGGTACAGAGAGAAAAAAACCCAGAAATGTCCTCATTCATCACTTGGGATGAAACCTGGGCAGGACTGAGCACAAAAACCAGGGSAGAAGGGAATTTTTCCAGTTTGTGTTCTCCTGCACAAACCAAGGGGCAGAGCTGCTCAAATGAACAGAAATTCCCATCCCTGTCCTTGCTCTTGCTCCTCTTGGCTCACATTTATTGGGATCTGTGTTTTTGGAGCTGCTGCCTCGGGATATCTGTGCATCCAGAGGGTAAAATANGGGATATCTGTGCATCCAGAGGGTAAAATATCCTGGGATATCTGTGGATCCAGAGGGTAAAATTAAATTGGGATATCTGTGGATCCAGAGGGTAAAATACCTCGGGATATTTGTGGATCCAGAGGGTAAAATAAATTTGGGATATCTGTGGATCCAGAGGATAAAATACCTCGGGATATCCGTGGATCCAGAGGGTAAAATACCTTGGGATATCTGTGGGTCCAGAGGGTAAAATTAATTTGGGATATCTGTTAATCCAGAGGGTAAAATCACTTTGGGATATCTGTGCATCCAGAGGGTGAAATACCTCGGGATTTCTGTGGATCCAGAGGGTGAAATACCTCGGGATTTCTGTGGATCCAGAGGGTAAAAGATCCTGGGATATCTGTGGATGCAGAGGGCAAAATACCCGGGGATATCGGTGGATCCAGAGGGTGAAATTATTTTGGATTTTCTGTGGATCCAGAGGGTCAAACTGCCTCGGGATTTCTGTGGATCCAGAAGGTAAAATACCTCGGGATTTCTGTGCATCCAGAGGGTCAATCTGCCCGTGACACCAGAGCACTCACTCAGGAAAGCTCCAGATCTGGCTCTGAGCACATCCAGAGCAGCCAAATTTTCCCAGGAGCCGATGATCCTCAAAATTCAACATTTCCACCTTGTTAATTGGATTTTTCTGGCTTCAGCTTAAATCTATTAGGTCTTTTTGTGCCTTTCTCTGAAGAAAAAGCCTTTCAGTACCTGGAGCTCCCTCCCTGGAAAGGTTCTTATCCATAGAAATTAAGTTACAAACTTCTTTTTGATCAGATAAACAGACTGAGCTCCTTAACTCTATCACTGTAAAACATTCTCTGCAGTCCTTAATCGTTCTTTATTCACTTTTTCAGCTCAGTGGCACGGCAGCAGAAAAGTAAAATAAATAAATAAATCCAGGAAAAAAAAGCAGGAAAAGAGAAAGGAGATACAGGGATATGATCTCCTGGCTTTTGATAGCCAGCAGCAGTTAACACCTGCAATTCTCATTTCATTTTTAAAAACTGGTTTCCTTGCATATGACAGTGAAAATGACAGTGTCATTTGTTATATCACTGACCCTTTCACTTGATTCATTCATAATTTAATTGTCAGCTCCATTTGATCAAATACGTCTGAATTGAAACCATTTGCATTAAAAGTAACACATTTTTCTCCTTTCAATCCCCATATTGTGGCAGGTATTGCTTGAAAATTCAATTGATGCCACCCAAAAGCTGCTGTTTAATTAATAAGAAAATGGCTAATAAGGGGAGAAACCATTTGGGATGAAAATCCTGAATGAAAAAGGGAACTCAGACATTCTCATTTACACTTTTKCTGGGTGAAGGATCTTTGTGAGGATGGGGGTGAAGGCACAGCCACAACCATGGGATGGATTCACAGTCCCCAATGTCCAAATGACACAAATGTGTATATAAAATACAATATATAAGTGAGGAACACGACTTTTCCCCCATTAATTTATTGTAATTAATTCTCTGAAGAATCCTTGCTCAGGAACTTTATTAAATCCCATTAAGGCTAATGAATTGTTGTTGTGTCCTAATTATATAGTTGTTTCTAGTTTAATGAACTGTGTATTAATTGACTTATAGAACAGAGATTTTACTTTCAGGATGGGAATYCGTTAAATAAGAGATAWATATTCTTGCTAATGGCATCAGTTWTCARTTACAATCTCTTTTAATGAATCTGTTGGAAATTCCTGTCCTTTTGRGTACAGCTTTTGCTTATTTTGTTAGCTAAAGAGGCAAACAAAAAGCCCAAAATTAAATATGCTCTGATGTTTTATGTATAGCTGATATTTTTTCCTCCTGATAATTCAATTTCTCACTGCAAAACCACCTCCAGCAGGGTCCAAGTCRGTGKCCAGGGRTGRAATAAAGGACAAAATGGTCASAAWTCCTGGWTTTGTCCTTCTGTTTTCCCCTGAASTGGCCCAGCAGCTGCACARTCACACCCAAAGAACCAAACCCAGCTGCTCTGCCAACATCTCCCAAACTTTTCCTGAGGATGTTTTGTAGGGCRAAATAGATCCACTCCTAAAATAGGAGCTGCTTGAAAAGAAAGAACTGCTTAAAAAAAAAAGGTCATCATCTTGAATGCTAATACACATAATCTTCAGCAGACTGCAGCCCCACCACAGATTAATTTCAGTACGGAGATTATGTTAATACACAAAAAAAAGGAGTTGTGATATTGAGTTGGATCAAAGATTTTTCATTTCAGTCMCTGCCTTTGGCACCAGACAGCAGTGGCTGTTTCAAAGCAAAGCCAAAGGCCTCTAGAAAGCACAGAGTTGAACAGTAATTATTACAGCCAAAGGCAGAAAGTTTAGACCAGAGAGCTGCTTGATCTTGATCTGACATTAGTTCTGAAAGTGAGGGGTGTTTGATGAGGAATGGCAAACTTGTGGAAGAGTCCTGAAAAGCCYCAGAGCTCCCAGAAAAGGCTTTGTGCAGGGAAGAGGGTCTGGTGCTGGCAGGGGTGATGGACTTTGGAACAAATCTTCTTCCCCTCCCCTGAGGCTGCAAACCAGAATTCACAATAGAAACTTCAGAACAGAAACATCAGAATAGAGAAATCAGAAAACAGATATCAGAATAGAGATATCAGAATAGAGATATCAGAATGCAGATAGCAGAATACAGATATCAGAATAGAGATATCAGAATAGAGATATCAGAATAGAGATATCAGAATAGAGATATCAGAATTCAGATATCAGAATTCAGATATCAGAATAGAGATATCAGAATACAGATATCAGAATRSAGATATCAGAATWSAGATATCAGAATWCAGATATCAGAATAGAGAWATCAGAATASAGATWTCAGAATAGAGATATCAGAATAGAGATATCAGAATGTAGATATCAGAATACAGATATCAGAATAGAGATATCAGAATACAGATATCAGAATGTAGATATCAGAATACAGATATCAGAATAGAGATATCAATTACAGAAATCAGAATACAGATATCGAATACAGATATCAAATACAGATATCAGAATACAGATACCAGAATTGAGATATCAGAATACAGATATCATAATGCAGATATCAGAATTCAGGTATCAGAATGCAGATACCAGAATGCAGATATCAAATACAGATATCAAATACAGATATCAAATACAGATATCAGATACAGGTATCAGAATACAGATATCAGAACACAGATATCAGAATTCAGATATCCATCACCTCAGACTGACCATTGAGTGCCTGACCCTGGTCCCAGCAGAGCTCTGTGTCACAGCTCTGTGCCAGTGCTGATTTGTCCCACCCAACTGAGGGACACCGAGGGACGGGAGCATCCCCAGTTTGCACTGGAGAGGGACCACAAACATCCCATTGCTGAGAGCTTTCTGGTGAGTGGTGAGAGCTGGAGATGCATGATTCATCATCCCCGTTTTGGAAAGCTTGCAGAGAAYGGAAAGAACACAAAAACAATTCCAGCAGCAAGAAACACCGTGCCTTTGCACATTAGCTGTGCAGGGCAGKCATAATCATCTCCATTTATTTCATTTAATCTTTTAAGTGCACGAATGTGAAATGGTTCTGTAAGTACCAGGAGGATAAATGAGGTTAAAACATTCATGGGCAGTGGAATCGAGTCAGGCTTACRTTGGTGTTTTGTACCTTCAGCCCTCTGTCATTTTTGCTGGAACCAACCCTGAGCAATCAGCTTTAAACATTTCAGACCTTGGTGGCAGAGCCTCTGYGTCAAATGCTTCTGCTTTTAGGGAAATCCAACTTTCCTTTATGAAAGAGCTGCACAGAAAAGAAATAATGGAACCAACACCCCTCACTGGGGCATAATTGCACYGGAATTAGGAGAAAACTGCAGGATTTTGGAAGAGATTGATTTGAACAGAGCCCTGGACAGGGATCAGCAGTGCCAATGGGGTGAAGGGAGCTCAGCTCGGATCCCAAATCTCCTGGAGAAGGGATGGACACACAGACAGACAGACAGACAGACAGACAGACAGACAGACAGACACAGATAGGGCAGGAGGAGAGGGAACCCCGGCTCCAGCTCCTGTTCCATCTTAATGCAAATTTACACCACGAAAACCAGGAATAATTTAACACCAGGAAAGGAAAAGATGAAACAAAAGCCTGGAAAGCTTGGCAGCCTCTTTGAAAGCCAAGGAAATGTCACAACTCTCTTTCAAAGCATCTTTGTTTTTGCAGGCAAATTACAAGTCCAGGTTCAGAAGWGTTTTTGTTCTGCCACTCTGCTGTGACAGTGTCTGCTGGCAGCCTCTAATTCATTCAGGAAAATCCACCACAGCAGCGAAGAGGAGGAAATGACAACAGCTTTGTGCAGCTCCTCTTCCCTCCCTGCCAGGCAGCAGCAATCCCCGACTCTCAGTGGAAAAGGCTTTTAGGATTTCTTAAAAACCCCTCTTGACACTCCCCAGGCTCGGTCTGTGCCTCCAGTTTTTTAACCCCAGATGATCTGGAGCTGAACCACACRAAATCCCTGCATTCTCTCTGATGAGCTCCTGGGCTTTATCAGAGCAGGCAGAAAAGGCAAATAAGATGCACAATAATTAACACAGAAGATCTGGGCTGCTCCTGTAGCCAAGATTAATTCAATACATTTTTTCGAGCCCGCGGGGATATAGATTCTGGGAGTCTGATTTATGGTTATTATTCTTTTAAAGGAAAACAGATTTACCTAATTTACAATCGGTTCTGATGGTGGGAGGAGGAATTTAATTCTTTTACTCTTTTGATAAATATACTGCAACTTTTCTATAATCCCTATTAATCTGATCTCCTCGGGAAAATTTTGCTGATCCATCATCTCGTGGCAGCATTAATTCCCTCAGTGCCTCCAGGCAGGAGAAATGGATTTTCCCGGACTAAAAACCTCGAGTGAAAACTCTCCGGGGAGCTCAGCCCTGTCCGTGGGGAGGAAAACGTCAGTGGAGACGGGAGGAAAGGGGCTGAGATTCCCAAAACATTGCTAAAACATTGCTAAAACATTGCTAAAACATTGCTAAAACATTCCTAAAACATTCCTAAAACATTCCCAGGGAAAGGCGAGACCCCGCAGCTCCCCCGTCCCTCCCCAGACACAGACACCGCTCACACTCAAACGCAACAGGGACAGAACATCTGTTGAAAAATAAACGCAGGACTAATTATAGATGATTTGAGGGTTTGAGRCTGCTATTTTTAGCTTTGCCTTAAAAAGATGTGATGAATGGAAGGTTTGTGCTCAGCATTTGGATGGCAGAGAGGAGCGGGGCTCTGACCCCACAGGAGCGGTGCATCCCTGGGCTCGGGGCACACCGATGGGAAACACAGAGTCATTTAGGCAGCAAAACCTCTGCTTTTCCT
>NW_026624246.1:14287-16053 GCF_030028575.1 Malurus melanocephalus
TGGCAGAGAATCCCAGAAAATCCCGACAGAATGGTTTTTCATGCGCTCATTAAAAGCAGAAGGAGTTTGTGGAGATGTTCCAGAAGGGCCATGAACAGAGGAGGGCGAAGCTGCAGCGAGAGCCCGGCGGGTCCGAGGCCCCTCCAGGAAATTCCGTGTTTAAAGAACATAAAGGAGACATAAAGGAGGATGGGGTCAGTTCTGGGGGCTGCCGAGAGAGACATCAGTGCCCCGAGCACACGGATCCGATCCGGGAATGGGGTTGGGACCAGGGACAGCCCCGGGGCTGCGGGTGCTGCTCTGTGTGCAGGGGATGCGGGGCTGGGGAGAGGAACTGCGGGAACGGCTGGAAATGCGGGAAATGCGGGAAATGCGGGAATTGCGGGAAATGCAGGAACAGCTGGACAGGAGGGACTTCAGGAACAGCAGGAACAACAGGAGAGCAGGAACAGCAGGAATTGCAGGAACTGCGGGAACAGCTGGAACAGCAGGAAATGCAGGAATTGCGGGAATTGCAGAAAATGCAGCAACTGAAGGAAATGCAGGAAATGCAGGAGAGCAGGAAATGCAGGAATTGAAGGAACTGCAGGAATTGCGGGAACGGCAGGAATTGCAGAAATTGCAGGAACAGCTGGACAGGAGGAACTGCAGGAACAGCAGGAACAGCAGGAATTGCAGGAAATGCAGGAACAGCTGGAAATGCAGGAACAGCTGGAAATGCAGGAACAGCTGGAAATGCAGGAATTGCGGGAAATGCAGGAATTGTGGGAACAACAGGAACAGCAGGAACAGCTGGAAGAGCAGGAAATGCAGAAACTGCAGGAACAGCAGGAAGGGCAGGATCTTCAGGAAGAGCAGGAACAGCGGCTCTGGGGGCTGTGAGGAGCCCCAGTGGGGATTTTGGGGTGCAGGGGGTGCTCCCCACATCACCCGGGCTCCCAAAGGCCAAAGGAGCTGCTTTGCTGCTGCATCATCCCTGGAAACCCAGAGTGCTCCACAGCCCAGGGAAGAGCGAGCCATCACAAGAAAAGCTGTATTTCACACTTATTGCCCTTGAATTGGCAGAGGGAGACATCATGTTTTATATTAACTTCATAATAATTACAGTTATTACTGAATTCATGTATACCAAAGAGGTTACAGCTCCCTGGGAAAGCTCATAATATTATTAAGGGAGATGCCAGTCCGTTGGCAGTATCGTGTAACAAGCTAATTCAAACATTTTGATATTAGACAGCACACCTCCAAAAATCCATGGATTTGTGCCTGCTCTCTGGGATCRGTGGCAGCGACACGTCTGGCACGCACGGAATTGTCCTTTGGAAAAAAAAAAAAAGCCTTATAAAGCACAAGTAGCAGAGCCCAAGAACAGCAATAAGTGCTGCCTTTAAAATTTAAAGCAGTGAAAATAAATCTAAAGATTTTTAATACAGAGGAATGCTGTGAGAGATGAAGGAAATGCAGCTAGCTGTGGAAAACCAAAGGAAAGGAAGATTTTGTCTGTAAGAGAAATTAAGGAATTCATCCAGCCTCTTCCCATCCTTTCCACACGATTAATTGCAGAGATTTAATTTCTCTGGGCATGTGTTCGCATCGGCAAACAAACTTTTCCATCAGATTAGAAGAGGTGACCCATCTCCAGAGCAGCTGTTGTTGCTGCTCAAAGTTCTGCAGAGTGGCTGAAGGAGTCAGCAAAGGTCAACTTTGCACCAGCGGCTGGGGGAGGGCAGAGCTGCTGGGAGCACGCTGGGAATGCTGGAACAAGG
>NW_026624246.1:17771-20795 GCF_030028575.1 Malurus melanocephalus
TAGCCCTGGCCCACAATCAGACAAGGCCGTGTCCAAGCCGGGTGAACCCTCATTTATCCAATATCAACAAAGCCCTAATTGCGAGATCAATTGAGAACCTGCCTCTTCATGCACSATTTGGAGAGCTGACAAAGGCACCTGGAGGGGCTGGAAAATAAGTTCTGCCTCATTACAAATGAAATTGCATCTAAATGAAAACCAACATGTAATAAGAGCTGTAAAGCTGCTGCAAAGTGCTGCCAAGAGCCTGGAAATGCTGTGATGTACAGCACACACCGCGCCTGGGACAGGGTCACCCTTAATTACTCTGCAATTGAAGGAGCTCAGCTCATTTCCCCAACGCCTGAAATGTTTTCTGGGATGATCTGTAAATTCCAGGGCACTGAATTAGCTGTCCAGACCTTAAGGATTGCATCTCTTTGATAGATTAGAGCSTAAAGAATCACATGGATAGCAAAGCAGGGGCACATTTTTCCACTGATACTTGGAAAAGTCAGGATACCCTTCAAACGTTCCCCTCCCCTTCTGTTTGGCTGTGGCTGTTTTTAAAAATTTAATGGCCTAAACTGCAAAATATTTAATAAATCTTGGAAAGGCTGTGTTAGCACATCTCCAGCTTTATCTTGTTTAGCTGAAAAATGTGCACTTTATAATTACTTACATAATTACTCATGTACCACTTGAAGGTTGGGCTTGGAGGTAATTTCCAGCATTAATGATTCTATTCTTCCACAAGTAAATTTGATCGCATCTACTTTATGTGAGATTCAGGGGTTTTTTTTATTATTATTTTTGATTTTAAAACACCTCCCCAGAGTGCAGCTGCCAAGAGGACCTGGCCAGCCTGGATTTCTCCAGTGGGTTTGGGATTGGTGCTGAGAGGAGCAGAAAGGCTCTTCCCTCTGCCGCAGTCTTTCATAAACCTGAGGGAATAGAGCCAACCCTGTGCCACTTTCTGGGCTGCAAAATGAGATCAGGATAATGAAAGACATCCTGCAAACAGACAGTAATGGTAAAATGATGYTTTGACACAGAGGCCATATATGGTTGATGGGGAACAATGAACCAAGMGGATGATGGAGGAGGTGCTGGAACAATGATCTCCATCAGTGAGGAGGCTCCTGCTCAGCAGATCCCACCAAACGGGATGGATTTCACTGGATAAACCCTCGGCTGTCCTGGTTAATCTCCACACTGCTCCACTTCCTTTAGGATTACACAATCCTTTTTCTTTCTTTCCCCCTTTCTGAGGGCTGTTTCCATTTTGTTCTACCCGTGCAGCACCGTGCAGATGCCAGGGCCGAGGAAGGGATGAAGATGGAGATCCCCTGGGCATGGAGCCGTGGCAGGAGCAGAGGCAGGAGCTGGGCACTGGCACTGGCACTGGCACTGGCACTGGCACTGGCACTGTCACTGGCACTGAGCACTGGCACTGTCACTGTCACTGGCACTGGCACTGGCCCTGGCACTGGCCCTGGCACTGGCACTGGGCACTGGCACTGTCACTGTCACTGGGCACTGGCACTGTCACTGGCACTGAGCACTGGCACTGTCACTGTCACTGGCACTGGCACCGACACTGGGAGGAGCTGGACACTGGCACTGGCACTGTCCCTGTCCCTCTTCCTGGCACTGGCGCTGGCCCTGGCACTGACACTGGCAGGAGCTGGGCACTGGCACGGGCACTGAGCAGTGGCACTGAGCAGAGGCACTGGCACTGGCACTGGCACTGAGCAGAGGCATTGACACTGGCACTGGCACTGGCACTGGCTCTGGGCACTGGCAGGAGCACTGTCACTGTCACTGTCACTGTCACTGTCACTGGGCACTGGCACTGTCACTGTCACTGTCACTATCACTGGCACTGGCACTGGCACTGTCCCTGTCCCTCTTCCTGGCACTGGCACCGGCACTGGCACTGGCACAGGCTCAGGTCACCCCACAGCTGCTCCGGGTGACCCAAGGGGACGATGGTGACAGCACACACCCCGAGTGCCACCCTGGTGTCCCCAGCCCTGTCCTGCCCGTGGCTCTGCCCTTCCCCTGTGTCCCCACAGCTCCCAGAGCCCCCAATGCCCCTGTCCTGGGCACAGACCCCACAAACGCTGCCCCAGGAGCTCTCCCCGCCTCACCCTCCCCTCTGGAGCTCTGCTGGCACCGACACCGTGCCAGCCCTCTGCAGAACAACACCTCGATGCAAGATTMATGAACACAGGGGAACATCACAGCGTTAAAAATAAAAGGTACAAGATGCTCCTGTTGCTGCAGCGGGATCTATATTGTTTAATAATGCACATTAAATTCTTACAGACTGTTTTAAAAAGCTGACTCTGCTCTGTGTAACACCAACAGAAATCTATTGCCAACGCTGGAGGATCCTCCAACACATTCATTTTTATTGTTTTATTCTTTCTCCATATTTCTCTGTAGTCTCAACGCACTCAGCAAAGTACCAGTTTGTGCCACAGCACCCCAACATCCTGATATCCAATTCTAGTTTCACATCACTTGGGAAAAGCTGGAAAAACAAGGGAAAAACCAGCCCAGAGACAGAAAAGTTACACAGAGGCCAACGGGGCATTTTTATGTCTGAAATCAGCAGCACCAACACCCCATTCCAGCTCACCTGGGCTGATGGATTTCCCATGGGCTAAGCCAAAACAAYGGGGAAATATTTAAAATCAACCTGGAAAATGTTATGTTTTCTTTCTAAACTGAAGCCATCAAATATTTGCTTATAATTTTTGTATTTTGTTGGTTTTTAGTCTTAGCAAAATACTGGTTTGTTTTTTCAGGAGTTGGTGTTAGTTTCAAAGTAAATCTTATTAATATTTAAAATAAAAAGCTATTTCAGACCCTAAAAATGGAAATGCTGCATTTAATAAACATCAATAGTAAATGTTTTGATTTTCTGAAAAAATGTTTTACGTACTGAAACCCTTTGACAAATGCAACACGAATTTACAAGCGCTCGCAACTGACTCAAACCTGCGTTTTTTTTCACCCAATAAAACATTCAGCTGC
>NW_026624246.1:21954-43097 GCF_030028575.1 Malurus melanocephalus
CAGAGGATGTTTGGGGTGCCCAGGGAATGTTTGGGGTGCCCAGGGGATGCAGCTCAGGGGATGTTTGGGGACCCAGAGAATGTTTGGAGTGCTCAGGGGATATTTGGGGTGCCCAGGGGATGGGGAGTTAGAGGATGGGGACCCAGGGGATGGGGACCCAGGAGATGTTTGGGGACCCAGGGGATGTTTGGGGTGCTCAGAGGATGTTTTGGGAGCCCAGGGGATGTTTGGGGTGCTCAGAGGGAAGGGGGCTCAGCTGGGGCGCTGTGTGCCCAGTTTGGACCCGGCAGCTCCGTCCCCCTCTGGACCATCCAGTCCCAGCTTTGGGCGAACCCCCTGCCCTCCAAACCATAATGTGCAGTGGGACACCTCCCACCAGCCCTTTTTGGGACATTTTGTTCCATCCCACCTTGCCCCTCCTTCCTCTGCTGCCTCTGCTGCTCCCGCCATCCTTCCCAAAACAATCCCAGCGTGGTTTTAGTTGTCTCAATATGAACTACAACGGGATTCCATAAATCAGTGGATTTGGCRTTTCTCATTTGGAGAACACTTCAGAGCAAACAGATGTGAAGGGGGAGTTGCCCAGAGGTTACAGCCATAACAATAATGGGGTCAGAAAGTGATTTATGGCCGTGCCTCGAGGTGCCTGAGCCCCACAGGACGATGTTGGTGGCACCAGGGGACATTCCCAGACTGTGCAGGGGTTCATGGAGTTATGGGAGCAGCAAAGCTGGAAAAAACCTGAGAAATCATCRRGTCCAGCCTTTGACTGACTCCCACAATCCCAATAAATCACCAGCACCGGCCTGAGGAAAAGGGAGATGCCAAACACCRATTTTGGCCTCACCACAGAAAGGTTTTCGGATGATGCAATGCTGCTAAAGGATTCTGAGGAACCCGTCAGACGTTGGCCACGTTACAAATTGTTTGGGTGATGAGCTCCTGAAAGGAGAGATTAATCCACTGCAGGGAAATAATTGTGGGCTCACTTTGGAACGTGCTCTGTTCTGCATCTGCTGACTAATTATCAGTGTCTAATAAGAGAATGCTATCTTTAAATCATGGGGAGGTTAAATGCTTTTACGTGATGCTGAAGGCTGCCCACACCAGAAAGTGAATATTTCTTTTATTGCCGTGTTTATCTGTTTTTGTCCGCGTTAAGTAGAAAATACTCTGCTTTAAAAATACATTGTGGCTYCTTTGATTTCCTAAATAGATTTATAATTATCTCCAAATTGAACACACTCAGCTTCTGTCCAAGTAATTGCCAGGCACTGTCCTTCACAGGAAGTGCAGCCCTTGGCAGATTTTCCCCGGGCTCTTGGGATGCAGGAAATGAGGGGCAATGGAATAAATCAGTGCAGGTTCTGTGCAGCTCTGGGCTCTCACACGCTCAGCTCTCACTCTGCTGCGCTGGGGATTTTTCCCCTCACCTGACTCCAGATAAAATTTAGAACTGCTCTGGCCAAGGCTGGAGCAAAGACCGTGGAGACAAAGTGCAGCTCCTCGGGGTGCACCTGCATTGGCTTTTCTCTCCCACATCACCAAAATCACTACAAGGTCCTGATCCTGCAGGAATCCTCTCTCTGAGGTGTTGCTGTGCCAAGAATAATTAACAAAACCTCCTGCACTTTGCTGAACTACCTATTTATACTTCTAATAATGTCCTGGTATGGGCATAAGTTACCTCTGAAACTCCTTTTCCACAAAGACACTCAATATTTGTACAGACACACAAATAAGTCCATCCCATCCCATTGATCCCATTGATCCCATTGATCCCATTGATCCCATTGATCCCATTGATCCCATCCCATCCCATCCCATCCCATCCCATCCCATCCCATCCCATCCCATCCCATCCCATCCAATCCAGAGCAGTCCCCAGTGAGGTCTGGGAGAGTCTCAGCCCAAGGAACCTCCATCTCCACTGAGAGTGAACAAAATCAAAAGCAGGAAGAGCTCACGCTCCATCCCCTCCCATTCCACCCTTCACTCCCATCCCATTTTAAACCCTGCATTCACTGCCCTGACCATCCCATGATCCCAACATTTCATCCTCCTCAGAGCTGTAACCCTTTCAAACCTCCTCTGCAGCTGGGAGAACCTCCCGAGCAGCAGCAAAGAACAAAGCCAAACATTCAGGATCCCATTCCCATGCCAGCTTTAGGAATAATTTGTGTAATTTTTGTAACTTGGGAGGACGTTGTTAGCTTGTCCTCAAAAGGAATTGAGCAAAATAACTACAAGGKAGAATAAAATAACATAAGCATGCTTTAATTCTGCAAAACCCAGGGAATTAAAGCTCCTCTGTTTAAATAGCACTCAGTGCTGTTAAATTAAACATGCTGCCAAAGGAAAGGTTTTGTGAGAACAAATAAGAAAAGAATCACATCTCTAACAAATGGGTTTAGGTTCAGGGCTTTGCAGAGCCCCAGTGTTCCAGTGCCACCCTTCAGCAGTGACATTTCTGGAGCCAGCAGAGATGGCAACAGCCAATTTGTGGTTTGCTGGAGTTTACACTTGTTTACTGCCCTGGAAGTAGAGCAGACACTGATCTGAGAAATTGGGAGGGAAATTGTTTGAGCCAAGTGTGTCCTTGTCAGGAAAATGATTCCACTCTGGTGTTTGTGCCTCAAACTGCAGCAATAACCCWTTGTGGGCAGAGTGGCACTGCTGAGGGTGAAACGGGAACGTGGAGGAGTCAGAGCTCCTGCAGCACAGCCCCACTTCAGAGTTAATTCAAAGCTCACCCTGGACATCTGAGTGCCTTTTATCACAGAATCATTTTAAAGGAACAACATTTTCTGACATAAATGTCTCTGCTAATGACAAAGACCAGAAGGAACTTGTGGCCAAAGAATAAATGTTTTTCAAAAGCTTAGCAACAGCTCAGGCTCTGAATGTCATCATCCTCCTGGGAAGGCTCTTGCTGTATTCTCAGGATTAGGTGAAATTATCCCCAGTCCTGTTTGCAATTTTTTGTTGCTGCACATCTTATCCTTCTGTCTGAAGGTCAGATGAGAATTCTCTGTCTTTAGTTTTGTTCCTGAAGAGAAGCTATGAGTAAAAGTCAGGAGGTGCTAATCATAATTATTTGTTTTTAATAGAACCTTTTTTTACTGCAGCACTTGTGAAAACGCCTGGAATTTCAGTTTGTGCAGGGAAAGGGTTCATTTCTCATCCCTGGGCAGGACTGACCATTCCTGAGCCAAATTCTCCTCTCTGCTCCTCCCCTGCAGGAGCTGYCAATGCCATATCTGGATTTCCATGGGGTGGGGTGGAGCAGGTGCTGCTGCAATTGGGAATTCTGGACCTTTCCCATTCCATATTCCCAAATATGCCCCGAGTGTGATCCCAGACCCTCGAGCAGCTCAGACCACTGACACATCCATGGGCTTGGACAACATTCCAGCTCTAATTACAACCTAAAGTCCTGTTTATTGCATTATTTCATTATTTCATTTTGTTGTTTGGAACTGTAAATGTTTGTTTTCCCTACCAGCAGAATTTGTTTGTCAGAGCTGTTCTCCTGAGGGTCCCTCAGGACAGAACCAGGGAACGTCTCCATGGYGTGCAGGGCTCTGGCCTCACTCACTCTGTGACCCACCAGCAATTTCAAATGAACGTTTTTCATGTGTCTATTTGCCCTGGATTAATTAGTAAATAATTGTCGCTGCTGGCTAAACAGYGAYAGAAAAGAATAGATACAAAATACACAAAAGTGGGTGAAAAAACAGAAAGAAAGAAGAACTATATTATGGGACAAGCTTCTTTTATCYGTTTTAGCAATTAGAGTATATATTTGTGTYAAACATATATTGGTTAAGAGATAGTTGTTTAATTAGTAATYAGAACATAATTGGTGAGTTTGTAAAAGCTACAGTATTAGTAATGTTTATAATTTTTAGCTACTTGCGTTATTAATTCTGTATTCTAATCTTTTTTTTTTCAAGGATGCAGCATTCTTCTTTCATGTGGGTAGGTAACATCCTTTTCTTTTTCTCAGGCCTCAGTCATACACAATAATTAGTTGAGTTTTAGAATCAGAACTTATAAAACCTCATTCTCCCACAAATAATCATAACCCCTCTCTGCTSCTCGGTGCTGCTGTCACACGAAGGAAAGGCTGCACTGATCCCACCCAACGGCACAAAAGCTCCGCTTTCATCCCCAGCTGGGTCTAAAATGCACATTTTACAGGGTTGGGATCGTCCAGAGCCAGCCCTGGCTGCAGCCCAGAGAAGCACTTAGTGCCTGTTTGTTCCATGTGCATTAGCAGCCCCTTGGCTGCCTGTGCCTTCAGGAGCTTGGGTTAAAAAGGGGCTGAAGGATTTCTGAACAATCCAAAAACCAGCAGGGTCAGACTGAGCCCCACAGCTCTGCCCTCATCCTCTGCCATGGCCCAAACCAGCCCAGCTCTCCCCAAAATCAGCTCTCAGGAGCCACTCCTGCAAATAAGCAATCCCAGGAGCTCAGTGAGCAGATTTACCCCTACCTTCCCTGCATGTTTGAGCTCTTTAGATGATTTATCTGCTCAGAAAAGGATTATTTTGAGCCTCCCTTCGCCAAAAAAACGTAAGCCTTATCAAATGGAAATCAGAATCTATTCTTTGGATCAGCAGCCTGGATCAGGGCTCAGGTGGAAAGCAGGTCACACAAAATCAGACCTTTCATGAATATTTATCTGGCTTTTCATTAAGCTGTTCACCTGAGGGTTTGATCCTGAGCCCCCCGAGTGCTGCCTGATTTCTGCCCCAAATGCAGCCAGGGAATAAGGYACAGTCTCATTTGGATCTCTAATATATGGATGAGAGATAATAATTAATTTATTTTCTTTCTGCTGCTGTTTACTGTRGCAATAAAGGAATTGTCAGATCCAAATTCCCAATTACCCACGTCACTCCTCAGGTTATTTAACCCCTTCCTCATCTTCCTCCTGCTGGTGGAGGTTGTATCCCAGGCAAAAAATAAACAGTGGGGAAAGGCTCCTCCACACTTTGAAAATTGAGAAAAAGAGGAATTTTATCTGCCTCCATTTCTGCCATCAACAGAAATAAAGAGCTGATCCTCTTGGTCTGGGAAACTGAGCAATGTCTGCAAACTCAGAGATCTCCAAATAAGAAGTGGCATAAATGGAGCCATTTCATCAGGAGCAAAGCCATCATTTGGATGGAACTCCATTCAAATGCCATTACATGGACTYATTGTTGGCCATTTCAACACTTGCTGTGTTCCTGTTGAAGCTGTGGGATTGTCCTGCTACATCATTCCTGACTGGGCTGCATTTGGCACTTCTCCCCTGCACACAGGGCTYGAAAATACATTATCTGAGCATTCAGCCACAACAATAAAGGTTATCTTATCTAATTGAAAACAGGAGCTGCTGTAACTCATTCCTGGGTGAGCAATAGGAGTTTTCATTAGYGAGGATTTCCTGGTCAGAGACACGAGCACAGCAATTTTGAGAACTCTCACGGTTGTGATTTTCCAGCTTTTCCCCTAACCCAAACCCAGAATTACCAATTATTTTGGCCCTGAAGTTTGCTRTCAGCACACCCAGTTGCAGTTCAATATTGCTGTCAATATGTGTTGATTAACCTCCCCTCTCCCTGCCATCAGGAGATGTCATTCAACACCAATAAATCTCACATTTTTGGTGATATGAGGGATTTTCCTAAGAGCCATAATGAGCCCGACAGTTGTGTCTTTTCACACGAAGAGCAAGAACACCTCCTGCTCAGAGAGATGTTTGCATAAATATCCCTTTTGAGCTCCTTGAGAGGCTTAGATGAGAGATTTTCCATTCATGAAGAGCTTTCTTTAGCCCTGGACTATCCAAAAATACGAACTGAATTTATTTTCAAGCTATCAGCKACTGCTGCTGCTGTGAGCAAGTTTAAATTAATGCATTAACAAAAGCTCCCTTTCTCTCTCCAAGGTCTGCACTGAGGATTAAGATCTGAATTCCAGGTTAGCCCTTAATGACACACAGATGCACCTTCCCTATAGCTCTGCATCCTGCCAGAGCAAGGCAGAAATAATGATCTTACCAGATCCAATATTAAAAAAAAAAATCAGATTAACCTTGAATTCTAGTTATAGAATTCRTCTGCAGGTAAAGTTATTTTTAATCTGTTCCAAGATAAAGGAATAAATTTATTTCTGCCTGTTAGAATTCTCATATATAGAGAGGAGTTTGATATGATAAATTGGTTTGGGGCTAAATCCACCTCTTGGGGTTTTTTCCTCAACAATGTGTGGGGACCATCCACTCCTGACCTTTAGGAAATATTGGGAAAAAAACATGTCTGGAGGCCCAGGCTCACCTGGTGGATGAACAGTGACAATCTCACTCCCAAATTCCTGCTCCCTTCCCCCATATGCAATAATAATAAAAAGGAATGATGATAGTACAGGACTCATTCCCCAGACAATAGCTAGGCAGGCTGTATATTGCTTTATGGCTGTTGACTTGATTTAAAATGCACTCTTAAAAATGAAAGAACAACTCCTTAAATTTGCAGTAAATGCATAGTTCCCCAGGCCTGATTTACTGGTTATGAGCCACCAAAAAACTGCAATTCCAATTTATGGTGCTGTTGACTGTGGCAGCAAAACCCTCGGCATCACTGGGAGCGCTGGTAATCATTGCAAACCTGATAATTTAACATTATCATCCATTTCAGGTTGGTTTGGGTTTTTTGCCATTCTGATAATTTAACACTGATCATCCATTTCAGGATGGTTTGGGTTTTTTGCCATTCTGATAATTTAACACTGATCATCCATTTCAGGTTGGTTTGGGTTTTGTTGGGGGTTTTGTTGGCTTTTTTTGCCATTCTGATAATTTAACACTGATCATCCATTTCAGCTTGGTTTGGGTTTTGTTGGGGGTTTTGTTGGGGTTTTTTGCCATTCTGATAATTTAACACTGATCATCCATTTCAGGTTGGTTTGGGTTTTGTCGGGGGATTTTTTATTGTTTTTTTGGGGGGAGAAAACTGAGCACAATGGGAATCAGACATGGCCTTGAACCAAAGCCCTTGGCTTCCAAATGCTCCTGGACAGGGACAGGGACTGGGACTGGGACTGGGACTGTCCATCAGAATGGGGACAGGGACACTTTCACCACTCAACAGTCTAATTTTTCTAATAAGAAAGCCTAAAAAATTCTGATCCAATTTTTGGCAGTTTTTTTCTGTCTCAAAGAGAATTTAGAGGGGTCCTAGTGAAGACAATTTCCACCTCTAAAGCAGACACTGCATTTTCTGCACACGAGGAAGGGGCTTTGACTCCTGATTTTGCCCGACCTGTGGCAGGAAGGGACTAAACACACATTCAATTTTAATTTCACCAAGACTGACTCTTACACATAATCATAATAATGATCTTGCTTTAATCTCTGCAGGTGTTTTCACCAGCTTGGCACCAAAGCAAGGGAGCTGCTGGCACAATCTGCAGGACATAAGCAGACGACAAAGCTCTGGTGTTGTGCAAAGCTGTAATTTCAGGGAGCTGAGCTGCATTCCTGCAACTGCTGCTGCAGAACTTCTGCAGCACAGCCACYAAGGGAATGGGATATTTAAATGCAGATTTTATGCAGAATAGCACCCAACATAGAGAATAAATACAATAAATAAAATATACTGTGGAGTCATAGCRTATAAACACAGAGGAAAATGTAAGTGAAAAAAAAAATAAAGTGAACTATATTTAATATTGATATTTAACCATGATAGTTCATTCCATAATTTGTCTGCTTACAGGGCTTGTTTTAACACCAGCAGGTTCAATTTTTCAGTARTAGAATGAGAAAAAGTTGTTSAAAAAGTTTCAATCAAAGATACAAYTGGGRCAATAAAACATYAACGAGTTATTCCTAGAAAAGAGAGAGAAGGGGAAAGGCAGAATGAGAGCGTGAAAGGGAAAGAGGRAARGAAGAGAGAGTTAGAGAAGAGRGAGAAAGAAACAGAGAAAATACATCAATTTTTAAAAAAAGTAAGAAGAGGAAATATTTTCACTTCAGACTATCTGCAGCAAGCTTGCTTTTGACTTTCATACTCTATTTAAAAATACAAAATTGGGAGCATTGAAAAAGAGTTCCCAAATTAGCTTTTTAATAGAAATGGGAAGTTAAAAGGGGCCGAGTCATGGGGGAAAAGCGATTCAGAATCACAGCCAGGGCAGCAGCAGAGAGCGAGGCCAGAGCACGCCCCAGAGAGAAGCAGGCAGCGAGTTTTATCAAGTGGTGACACTGTAAATCACAGAAAAATCTCTTCTACCAGCAAAAGCCAAATGACATTTCTGGTTCTGCTTTCTTCTTGAGCATCTGCAAGAGGGAAAGAGCAAGTGGAGATGTAGGGAGGGTTTAAAAGTGGAAAGTAGTTCTGAAGACATCTAATAAAGATGGATTCGGGCTGCTTTGATATGTTTAAATTCTTACAGCCACTGGAAGTTTCTCATMGAAGTTTGCACACAACTATTCGTGTGTCCAGCATGAAACTCTTAATGTCTGTAATCTAAAGATTATAACACACTGTGTTTGCATGAACTCATTAACTACTCTGCAGTCACTCTAATGCAGATTACAAATCTGATTGGGGCAGATGGGGTTTGGGGAGGATTACCCAGGGCTTGACTTTCAGAAATTAGCTCTATTTTTTTTTAAATTGCATTGAATTATCAGAAATTAGGCCCTGAAATGCATTGATTGGGTCAAGATTCAGTTGGATATTGGGAAAAAWTTCACYACTGAAAGAGYGATTAAGYAYTGGAACAGGGAACCCMGGGAARTGGGGGAGTCACCATCCCTGGAAGTGCTCAAAAAATGAGTGCATGTGGCACTTGTTGGTGTGTTTTAGTGGGCATGGTGGGCTTCAGTCCCAGGTGGGGCTTCATGATCTTGGAGGGCTCTTCCAACCTTAATAATTCCAWGATCAGGGTTCTGGTTTCATAGTTTCCAGCACCAGATCGTTGAAGTGTTGAAATGTTGAGGATTTTGATGTATTTCCCTATTTTTATTCGGGTTTTTCTCTTTAAGAAGGTCTTGGGTAAAGAGCTCTGGGAAGAAAGGCACCTGGAAAACGGCCCCCGGTCATTGCTGACTGTACCGAGTCCCTGTTTCCCTCATTTTACGGCACCAGAGGCCATCAGACCCCCCGACACACAGCCCTTGCTCACAGCGATGCACTGAAGGAGCTTCTCCTGCCCCTGCAGCCCCCGGACCTCCCTGCCCAACACAGCCCCCTCCTCCGGCTCTGCGGGAGTGGGACCCCCGTTCTGGGGGTGCTGTGGCCGCTGCAATGCCCTCTGACCCGGGGTGCCACACCCCGAACCCCCGCACGGCTCTCCGCTCCATCCCCGTGCCCGTGCCCGGCTCTTCCCCTCTCCATCCCCGGTGCCGCTCCCCGTTCCCTGTGCCCGGCTCTCCCCGTCACCGGCTCTCCCCTCTCCATCCCTGGGGTGCCTCGCCCCGCTCTCCGTCCCCAGCTCTCCCCTCTCCATCCCTGTCCCCAGCTCTCCCCTCTCCATCCCTGGGGTGCCTCGCCCCGCTCTCCATCCCCAGCTCTCCCCTCTCCATCCCCGCTCCCCGTCCCCGGCTCTCCCCTCTCCATCCCCGTTCCCCGCTCCCGTGGCTCTCTCCGGGTGACATCTGCCGGCGGCTCTGCGGGCGGGCGGCGGGCGGGGACGGGGCCGTGTTGGGGAGCCCCCGCCGCCCCCCGCCCGCGCCGCCGCCCCTCCGCTCGGAGCTGAGCCCGGCCGTGCCCATCGCCGCTCCGACAGCCCCGCGCCCATCTCTGCCCATCCCTGCCCATCTCTGTCCATCTGTGCCCATCCCTGTCCATCTCTGCCCATCGCTGCCCATCGCCGCTCCCCGCCGGCGCTGCCCATCCCTGCCCATCCCTGCTCATCTCTGCCCATCTCTGCCCATCTCTGCCCATCTCTGTCCATCTCTGTCCATCGCTGCCCATCGCTGCCCATCCCTGTCCATCGCTGCCCATCGCCGCTCCCCGCCGGCGCTGCCCATCCCTGCCCATCTCTCCCATCCCTGCTCATCTCTGTCCATCCCTGCCCATCTCTGCCCATCTCTGTCCATCTCTCCCATCTCTCCCATCTCTCCCATCTCTCCCCATCGCTGTCCATCTCTCCCATCGCTGCCCATCTCTGCCCATCTCTCCCATCTCTATCCAGCTCTGCCCATCTCTCCCATCGAGCTCTCCCCATCTCTCCCATCGCTGCCCATCGCTCTCCGCCGCCGCCCCGCGCCCGCGCACTCCCCTCCGCGCACTCCGCGCACTCCGCGCACTCCGCGCACTCCGCGCTCCGCTCCCGGCAGCCGCATGGCCGCGGAGGCTCCGGGCGGGCGGCCGGGGCCGGGAGCGCCCTGCGGAGGTGAGAGGGGGTCCGCGGGGAGGGCGGGGAGCTGAAAGGGACCGGTCCCGGGGGATGCGGGGGACACCGGCCCGGGGATGGGGGGGACACCGGCCCGGGGATGCGGGGCAGCCGGAGCCGGGGATTGGGGCAGCCGGAGCCGGGGATTGGGGCAGCCGGAGCCGGGGATGCGGGGGACACCGGCCCGGGGATGCGGGGCTGCCGGAGCCGGGGTTCGTTCACCCTTGGGCGGGGCGGGGACCCCCGGCCGCTCCCACCCCCGGCCCCTCGCCCCTCCCGCCGCTCTCGCCGCCGATCCCGCCGTGGCCGCGCAGCCCCCGCCGCCGCCGATAAAGTGCGGTTCCGATCGGCGCAGGGAGGAGAGGCAATGGCGAGGCAGCCGCGCTCCGCTCGCTCGTGTGCGTATCGTTCTTACTTTATGGAAGTCATCAACTATCGCTGCGGCGCATCAGTCACCGCCGGGAGCTGCCCAGAGCAGGGCAAGGCTGGCTCGCTCTGATTCGGGCTCTCGGTTATTTACTTAATGGAGATTCGACAGCGAACAGATAAATGAGCGAGGCTGCCGGGTTCTGAGCGTGCCGAGCCCAACTTGTGCCCGCGGATGAAAGAGGGATGCTGAGGTGGTGTGGAGACAGCACTGGTAAGAGCTGCCAAGGAGCAGAGCCAGAGCAGCAGGGCGAGGGGAACGGGGAGGAGATGGGGAGGAAGAAGGGAGAAGAAGATAGGGAAATGTCGGCTTCAGTCTGAATGATTTCTTTTGATTCCTGAGTGTAGCCTCCTGCCCTGGCTGAGGTGTTGGCTGTAGGTTTGTGATGCTGGAGGAACATTTCGTTTTCTTGTGCAGAAGGAATCCCTCCTGCCTTGTTCCCCCTGAACAGAGCCAGGAGAGCACACAGGGCGCTCCGGGAGACACCCGTGAAGTTCATCCCGTACTTTTCCCCCTCCATGTCCCCCTCGGCACATTAGCATGCAGGGTAGGCTSTGGTGTGTATTTAACGGCTCCATTTGGCAGGGTCTGTGCCAGCTCACACCGCCCTTCTCCCCCGCGCTCCCCGAGCAGCGGCTCCGGCTCCTGCCCGGCACATCCTGCGGGACCCGGGGCCGTTCCCAGCTGGGCTGGGCAGCGAGGCCAAAGCTCCGAGCGCTGCTCRAGGGGAGGGGGCAGAGCCAAGCGAGCTCAGGAGAGAGAGGCAGGGAGAGCTCCAGCGATGAGGGAGAAGCTGTTTAGTCATCTCGCTATATATACTTTCACAATGATGATCGCATTTACTGATTGCCTGTGACTGCGATCGCAGAGGGAGTCAAGAGGCAGGCAGCACAGCTCACCTTCCATCCTGAGCASTGCCTGCTCCCCTTTCCTTCCCGCTCCCCACATCCAGCCCGACTTTGGGGCACCGCGGGGCTCCCCTCGCCAGGTAAGGCAGCTCTTGAGCGGGCGCGGTGGGGCTCTCTGGGCTCCCTGCGAGCCAGGGAGGGCAGAAGTTTGCATGCATTTATCCCAAGCCTGTTGCTTTTGCTCCTAAATCTCCCCAACAGACCGAGGGAGTGAGTGGTTTGCAGAAAGTTTTATTTTCTGGTGTTGCTGCGAAGGGAAAGGAATGTGTGATGGACAGAAGATAGCTAGGCTGTGGCTGACACATTTTGCTTCAAAGCRAAGGTCTCTTTGCTGCCTGAGCCTGACCCAACAAGGACAGGAGAGGGAAAAAGGAATGATCTCCAGGCTCTTGACTCCCATTAGCCGTGTCTCATCAAGAAACTTGCAGCATGTTTACGGGTCCGATTTCAAACCGGCCCTGTCTGCTTCTAGAAAAGGAAACACTGGGATTTTTGTTTTGTCTCTGCTCTCATGATGATGATGATGAAGAGACATCGATAAGTGTGGCATTGCTGTGGGAGCTCAAGTGGTAAGAGCCCATCCTTTATTTCTCGACCCTTTCGGTGAACAGTCAGGACTGTTTTTTATTTTCCTCCGGAGCTCTCCTGACCCAGCCCTGGCTGTCAGGATTTCATTCCAAATCGGGATGGAGCCACGGAGAGGCTGCAATGGGGTCAGTGATGGTCGAGAGGGACCCAATGGGACCCCCCTGGCAGGGGGACAGCGGCTCATGCTCAGCCTTTTCTCTCCAATTCCCTTCACTGTTTCACTGTCCCCACAGCTATCTAAAGAAARCAGACTTTTCTCTACAGATACTTTTTTAAATCAGGAGGCAAATGATTCTATTTTGTGTACCAGGTCTTCTAAATGTCATCAGCAGGGTGCCGGTCTGCTGTGAACTAGTTCCTTTTAAATTACACGCAGAAATTATGGTAATTAAAATTAGAAATATGGATATAGCTAAATATATGCTTGTTAGAATTAAAGTGTGTCTGTTTTCTGTGAGAGCTCCAGAGACTGTCAACACTACATTAGATTTTGAGTCCAGCCAATTGCTGTGCAGCCTAAACAGACTGGTTAGCTGCTACCAAAATTCAAGCAGGCAGAAAAGGAGGATTCTTTCTACATTCTCAGGTGAACTGGTCAGTTCAGGKTTTTTTTGAGTCAGCTTAGATTGTGCAGTTCACAATGTTCAATCCAGTCCTCTCTCTCTCCTAATTTTCTTTCACTTTGGGAAGTGGTMGAGTTCCAAGGACTCATGCACAAGGAAAAACAAAACCTCTGCAACAGGGAATTTCATTACTCTTTTCACTCTCGGTCCTTCAGATATTTTAAAGTCAGAAAAGACTCCTCTTACATGTATTTTGAGGATCAAATGGGACTGATTCAATGCAACTTTGAAAATGAAGCTGCGTGTGCTCTGTTTTCTAGCGAGCTGCATCTCTTGGACCCAGAGAAATGGGAACTAAACTTCCACAGAATTCCCCTTTCTTTCTCTTTTGCTTTAATCTCCTGTCCCTTTCATAGCCAAGATATTTATAGCTTCCCCACATATACTGCCAGCATGAAAGGACTCATTTCATCTTTTAAAAATTGATTTAAAAATGTGTAAGTCACTTATGAGATACCGGTGCTTTATTGGAACAATTATATGTGAAGTATTTATAGTTCCTCAGCAGCTAATGTAGGTAACCTGGAATCCACAACCAAAGTTATGAAAGTACAGAAGAGATTTCTAACCAGGCTCCCCTGAGAAATCAGGGGAGATGAGGATCCAGTGTGCTGAAAGTGCTCAGGTCACCAGTCAGTGCTGGGAGCACTGGTGACGGTGCTGAGGGAAATTAAAACCCAGGGAGGACAGTTTGCCAGCAGGGAAAGCAGGAACAAAATGCCTTTTCTTGGTTTCTTTGTTATTTTCCTGTATATATTCGGTGACTAATGAGTGAAATYGTTCTTATTTTGCTGCCTCCTGTTCTTAAGCGTTTCATAAAAGTGAAAAGATTTGCACTGCTGGTAGAAGGCTGCAGCCTGAGCCCACTGAGCCCCTGGAGGTGCCTTTTCAGCTGAGGACTGGGGGAGCTGTTCAAAGTCATGCASAGAAAGTTTCAATGCTGAGCTCTGCCTCAGAGCCCCATCCCCAGGGCGGCCAGGCTGGCACGATTAATGCCATAAATCCCCTCTTTAGGGGACAGGAAAAGTGAAGCTTTGTCACATTGAACAATTCTTTAGAGGGAAATGTTGTGAGATGTTTGCTCCAGCGCCACGTAGATAAGCCAAGTGTCTCCTTGGGATAAGCATCACCRTGGATTATGATACGTTCCGTAATTACAAAAGCTCTTCCAGCAGCAGTGAGATGCTCGCAKGATGGATTTCAATTGTCCTTTAGATGCTAAAATTGCATAGAAAGATGCTCCACATTAAGGTGATGAATGTTAATTTGCCCTGAAGAGGAAGAGCATTTCTGTGAGCACTTCAGTCGTTTTCACCACAGATTGATTCCATCATTTTTTATTCAGTATTTTGATGGCCTGTTGGAATCAATAAAGCTGCAGCCTTACTGGCTGGAATGGCAGCTTTCATGTGAGTTAAAAACTTCTGASTAAAACGGCCCACAAAGATACAATTAAGCTTTGGGGACCTGAGTCAGTGGAATCAATGGAATTTCCATTGAAAAAWTGACTTTTGATAGGGCTCCTAATGCATCTCATATGATAATGGCACCTTTCTTCAGATAATCTCGTGGTAGAATTAGAAAAACATTAGGGAAGTGAAAGTAAATGCAAGTYAAAACCAAAGTTAAAGAACTCTGACCAAAGATCAAAAAAATAAAACAAATTCACGGCCAGATCAGAACACAAAAAATACCCAAACTTCAAGAGAATGTTGGCCCTCAGTGACTGAGGATCTGGACAAATTGGGATATTTTTCATCTAAAAATCCAATTGTGCAGTGAACAAATTTTGTTTCAATCTCAAACTCCTTCAGTTGTTCAGCTGAAGGACTCCTGCCCCTGTTAGCGAGGAAATAAGAGAARTATTTTCCTGCTGGAAAGAAATTCTGCACTTTGAAGCCTTCCTTCACTGTGATCTTGCTTGTACTCGGTATTTTAGTCCCTCAGCCTTCACACCTGGGATTGAAGCTGACTGGCATCTCAGGTATTCTGAACAATGTTTTCCCTAAAAAACAGAATTTTCCTCTGGTCCAGTGGAGGGCTGCAAAAATTCACCTCTAAACGAAAGAGAGCAGCAGGAAATTTGCTGAGGCCAGGTCTTGTGTTAAAGGTTGATTAAAACTGGTGTAAACCAGAGAAAAAATTTCTTTTCTTTCAACTGGAGTTGTTCTTAGTGCGATTAGGGTTAGGGGTAGGATTAGGATTAGGTTTATGGTTAGGGTTAGGGTTATGGTTAGGGGTAGAGTTAAGGGTAGGGGTAGGGGTAAGGTTAGGTTTAGGGTTAGGGTTAGGGTTATGGTTAGGGTTAAGTTTAGGTTTCAGAACTCACTGAATTTGTTTAGGACTGGAGGTGCACTAAGCCCAGCCTCGGGCTTTTGTTCCGTTTGATTCCACTGCAGGCTGATTTCACTGCAGTTCCCCGCTCCTTCTTGACAGCTGTAGTTAAACTGATGAGCACATGAGGCTTACACCTGGGGAATTATGGATTAGTCTTGTTTGTGAGGAAGCAAATATAAATTACCGTGTTTATGCTACTTTTAAAATGCTTTTAATGAGGAATCATTTACTATTCCAAATTTCAGTCTATAATAATGCCATAACCCCACTGAGCTGATTGTGGTGTTCCTTGTTTGATGTTGTTCTTCTCCTGGGAAGAGAGGCTGAGCCCATGGCTCTGAATTGTCGTGTCTGTGGTGATCCTGGACTGTCCATCCCCACGGGGCAGGACCCTGCGTGACCCTGTGCTGTGTTCTCTTCTCTCTGTGTTTTAGATGGAACTGGTGTGAGCCCCAGCAGGTCCCAGGAGCGCCCCGGAGCCATTCCCAGCCCTCAGCTCCAGTAACACCCCCGGGCTCACCATGGCAGCGGGAGTGGCGGCGTGGCTGCCCTTCGCCAGGGCCGCTGCCATAGGATGGATGCCCGTGGCCAACTGCCCCATGCCACTGGCCCCCACGGAGAAAAACAAGAGGCAGGATGAGCTGATCATCCTCAACGTGAGTGGCAGGCGTTTCCAGACCTGGAGGACTACACTGGAGAGGTACCCGGACACTCTCCTGGGCAGCACGGAGAAGGAGTTCTTCTTCAACGAAGACACCAAGGAGTACTTCTTCGACCGGGACCCCGAGGTGTTCAGGTGCATCCTCAATTTTTACAGAACTGGCAAGCTGCACTACCCCAGGTACGAGTGCATCTCCGCTTACGACGAAGAGCTGGCCTTCTACGGCATCCTGCCCGAAATCATCGGGGACTGCTGCTACGAAGAGTACAAGGACAGGAAGCGGGAGAACGCCGAGCGGCTGATGGACGACAACGACTCGGAGAACAACCAGGAGGGCTCCATGCCCTCGCTCAGCTTCCGGCAGACCATGTGGCGAGCCTTCGAGAACCCCCACACCAGCACCTTAGCCTTAGTCTTTTACTACGTCACCGGCTTCTTCATCGCCGTCTCGGTGATCACCAACGTGGTGGAGACGGTGCCGTGCGGCAGCGTGCCGGGGAACAAGGAGCTGCCGTGCGGGGAGCGCTACGCCGTGGCCTTCTTCTGCCTGGACACGGCGTGCGTGATGATCTTCACGGTGGAGTACCTGCTGAGACTGTTCGCGGCGCCCAGCCGCTACCGCTTCATCCGCAGCGTCATGAGCATCATCGACGTGGTGGCCATCATGCCCTACTACATCGGCCTGGTGATGACCAACAACGAGGACGTCAGCGGCGCCTTCGTCACCCTAAGGGTTTTCAGGGTTTTCAGGATTTTCAAGTTCTCGCGCCATTCCCAGGGCCTGAGAATCTTGGGCTACACTTTGAAGAGCTGTGCCTCCGAGCTTGGCTTTCTCCTCTTTTCCCTCACTATGGCAATCATCATCTTTGCAACTGTGATGTTTTATGCGGAGAAAGGGTCCTCGGCGAGCAAATTCACCAGTATTCCTGCTTCCTTTTGGTACACTATTGTAACCATGACAACGCTGGGGTGAGTATGACTTTTCCTTTTCCTGAGCAGCAGGCAAGCATGTACGGGGAGCTTGRCTTCAGCTTCTCCTCAGCATTTTCCCGGGTGCATGTTCGAGAAGGGGCTGGAAGTGTTGAGAGCGTGATTGTTCTTTGCCTTACAACTTGTGTGATTTGTGTGCGGTTGTATAAAGCAGAAAAAGCACTTACACCCACTTGACAAATGCTCAGCACCACGGTGAACGAGTGCAGGAGGAGCAGCAGGTCCTGGTTCGTTGCTGCAGGAGGGGAAAGCTGACACAAAGTGAGGGGYTGGGAGACAGAGCTCTGCTCTCTGACACTCCAGCGAGTGTTTTACATGGAGTTGATGTGTAAAAGATTGAAGTTGTTGATGTGTCTGATGGGTCTCGTTGCGGTGTCGGTCGTTGTTTCTTCACTTGACTCGCCAGGAACTGCAGATTTGCTGAATTCGAGTGGCTGTTGTGGGTCAGTGTACTGAAAACACTCGGTGATGGTCTGGACGTGATCTGGTTTTTAATTAATTGAGCAGGATAGGGGCTTCTTGTCCGTGTTTAGCTGTGAGTTTGAAAACAGCGTGTGCTGTGGTGGTTGCAGTAGAATTTCAAATATTCCCATGGACAGCTACAAAGACAATGAAATCAAAGCAAGGGGAATGTAGCCTGGAGGGCACTTTCCCCCTTACACTTCATTTCCATCTTACAGATGTTGAGACTGAGATTGTAGATTTGCATTTCTGCTGCTCTGAACTAAAACCTCTGCGGGCAGAATGGTCAAACCCTCACCCTGACAAGGTCACGTAAAGGGAATTGGGCATTGCTGCTGGGGCACACWCAAARCCAGGATAAAATGCAATCCCTTCATCTCACACATCAGAACAGTGCAGCAAGTTCAGAGTTACTTTGCAGAGAGTTTTCCCACCGGAGAGTTCCCACAGTTTAATATTCAGATGTAGACGATTTTCCTCCTTGTAATGCAGTGA
Source organism: Malurus melanocephalus (assembly GCF_030028575.1). Classification (NCBI taxonomy): domain Eukaryota; kingdom Metazoa; phylum Chordata; class Aves; order Passeriformes; family Maluridae; genus Malurus; species Malurus melanocephalus. The sequence goes on from NW_026624246.1 coordinate 39,841, forward strand.
CCACTTTTTCTCTAAACCGCTTTTGATTTTAAACACTTCTCTGTGCCTATTAGACACGAGCAGGCTCACAGTAATAGTTTTAAATTATTAAAATCATAATTCAGCTGTCAGGAAGGCGCCGAATCTGGGCATATGACAACCGAAGGTCTGAATTTCTTCATTAAGTGCAAATGTAGAACCTGTTTGTCATAGTCACATAAAGATTTCTTATTCTTCTGTTTTAACATTTAAGCAAAGTTTGCAAGTTTATGGCAAAAGCTGTTCCTTAGCCTGGGAAAGTCAGGGTTTATTTAGAAATCAAAGCTGGGTGTTGCCTCCAGCACTGCCCCAGTGTGCAGCTCTCTTTTCCATGTTCTGACTGGTCCATAATGGTCTGTTCCCCCCTCCTGTCCCCACTGCTGTGTCAGATCAGCTCCAGAGGGACTCCTGCCTTGGGTGGCTCCTCCTGTGCCCTCTGCACACSGGGAGGTGTGTGAGAATCCATTCTATTTTCAGATTTCTGTTTAACAATGATCACACAGACCCACACCCATTCACACTGTGCTGTGACATCTCTGTGACTCGGGGACAGGGACACGTCCTGGGGTGGTTGGGAACAGCCCCAGCACGTGCAGAATGTTCTGGAGAGAGGCTGAGGCTCTGCTCCCACCGGGTCCATCCTTGGTTTGGGTCCCTTTCCCTCCCTTTCTGAGCACAGGGACAAACCTGAGCTCCCGAGGACCTCAGAGTGCTCCCAATTTATAATCACAGAAATCACASAGGAGCAAGTGCTGAAAAGAGCTGACATGGATTTCAGAAATCTGACATTTAAACACTGCGTGGTGAGTGTTCATTGGGAAGGAACCTATAAAATGCTGTCAAAATCTTAAACTTTTGGTTTGGCACTTTGTGTGATTTGGCACTTTGAGGTCATTTCCTGACTCCCACTGTGTGGGGTGGGGATTTACCCTCCTGGAGGAATTCACCACCCAGAGCTGACCCTCCTGAACCCCTTCATTTCCCCAAACATCCCTCCAGTTCAGGCAAACTGGCACTTTCAGGCAATATTTCATATCCATCTCTCTTCAGAAGTCATTCCAATCTGTTTGGAAGGATCTGGTTACTAATGAGAGTCCTGGCAGTTCCTCCTGCACAGAAATGCAGCCAAGGTCTCCAACGTGCTCCATCAGCTTCTCCTCAGAGCTGCCCACTTCACTGCTTGGATTTCAGAGCTTTTATCCAGATCTTAAATATTTCCTGCCTTTTGCCCTTAATAATTCAGTGTTTAAAACAAGGAACTCTAAAGAACAATTTGAGTGCATCACCGCCAATAATTCAAACTGAGAAAAGGGAAYGTTTCCCTGGTGCTGGAACCCCACCATGGCTTTAGAAGAATGATCTAAACTTGCAGGATGGCTTTTCCAATTACTGAGATCAGCTCCATTAGTGGAAAACAGAAGTTTACTCACAACAAACAAAGCAAWCCAACAGCAGGAGACCACGAACCCTCCCAGCCCCTGGGATACAATCGCTTTTCCAGACTGACCCATCAATAAAAAACAGTAAAAATGCATTTCTTCTTGAAGGTGAGGCACAGCATCAATAAATAACCCCTGATTGTGGTGGGGTCACCATCACCAATCACTTTGGAGCAGTTCAGGGTGGCTCTCAGGCTCCTTAGGTAGTTACCARCCCAGGGAGACAACAGGTACAACAGCTTTTCTGGAGTGGGAAACAAAGCAAAAGAATTCAATTATCCTGACCTGCATCTCCAATCCCTCTGCTGTGCTCATCAGCCCTGCTTTAGCAGAGGCTGTTTTTAATTTAACATGATTTAAATTTTGCTCAGGAGGCTTTATAATGAAAGCATTATTCTTGGGTGCATCTTAAATCAATCTGAATTACTGAAACAACTATTCAAAATTAATTCAGAATCAGCTATCCAATTCATGCAGAAACATTTTTCTCAAGAGGCCAAGAGCTCCCCATCTCCTCTCAAATGCCCCAGTGCCTGGTGCTCTGCCTTTGCCAGGCCCTTCCTGTGCCCTGCAGAGGTTTTGACCCCTGGGACCCTCAATTCAGGGGTGGAAATGCTGCCCAAAGCAGCAGAGGAGCAGTGCCAGTCCCATCCCTGTGCTGCCTTTCAGCTGACTCCATATGAAATCACTAAATAGAAATGGCTTCATTGCAGTGAATTTGTGCCTTTTTAMCRRCACTTTGTTTTCAYGGAATCACAGAATGGTTGGGGACAGAAGGGACCTTAAAGCTCACCAGATTSCARCCCATGGGCAGGGTCACCTTCCACCAGCCCAGGCTGCTCCAAAMCYCWCCCAATATTCAGTTTTATTCACCTTTAGGGAGCGAAATGGATGGGGAAGCCTCAGGTTGTGCTGCTGCTCAACACAAACGCGAGCTCTCTCTCACCCCACTAAACCCTACGCCAGTTTTGCCCAGAGAAAATGTTTTTCTGTGCTTTTTACAGCTGTTTTCATTCCATCTGACAGCAGCAGTATGTTTCAGACTCCTGGGCAGTGGCTCTGACCTGCAGCACAGGCATCAGATCGTAGCTGTGAAAGCCTGAGTGCCCACGGCGGGCACGGAGAGGCTCGGAGGGCACAGMSAGGTTGTCACTGTGCCAGGYTGTCACTGTGCCAGGYTGTCACTGTGCCAGGACAGGACAGGGGGAGCAGGGCCTCCCCACCCTCCCAACATCCCCCCAGACCCTCCCTTGGCCATTCCCCCTGTCCTGCCAGTCCAAGCCCATGGAAAACATCCTCCTCCAGCTCTCCTTTGGGCTCTGGAAGGTTGGATRTTCCTGGAGGGAACTGTCACCGAGACCTTTGGGTTATTTTTGTTGAGTTGGGTTTGTCCTTAGGGATGCCCTGGGTAGGGTTTTGTGCCCAAGCCGGGCTCAGCACCCTCAGGGTGCTCAGCAAAGCCATTTCTGTGTCCATCACAATGGGCAAGAACAGAAGCACTGCCCCTCCTTAACCTCGGCTCAATGGGTTTGAGACAGCTCAGTGCACTCGGACAACGCAGCCCCGTCTGTAGAATTCATTTAAGGAGCCAGGTTAAGGCTGGGGAGTCAATAAAACAGCCCTGCTGGCCTGGTTGTGTCAACAGGCTGATCTGGAGCAAGAGCTGAAATGTCCTCGAGGGTTTGCAGAGGGCATTTGGGGCAGGGGCTGCTTTGGTTTGTGTGGGCTCAGCTTTGCCTCTGCCAAACGTTGATCAGAGAGAACAGGAGCCAACAGGTGCCTGAGCAACCGGCCTGAAAG
>NW_026624246.1:44038-45507 GCF_030028575.1 Malurus melanocephalus
CATCCCCCTCTGCCATCGCTGCCATCGCTGCCAGGAGAGCACAGGAGCTCTGCTCCGCTCCCTGCACAGCAAAACCACTCCAGCTSTAGTAACCTTCATTCACCCTCCTCTCACACACAGAGAGCAGTTTGCAAAGTCAGGAAAATCATCAATCATCTCTGGAGCGCTGCCATTCCCGGCTCCTCKGCAAAGATCCTTGTTGTTTGGGCCGGGAATTACKCGGTGCTTGTCAGGACTTTGGGAASTGCCATTGAGCTGAATGGGGGAAAACTTCTTGAGTAGAAACAGCACTTTGCATATTTAACATCAGCAAGGGAAGATGGATGAGATGTGGGATGTTTCCTTTGTAAAGAAAGGTGTGGGATTTCATCACATTTCCCACACAGTCAACAATTCTTCCATCCATGGGTCCAAGAGCTGCTTGAATTTAATCCCCAGAAAGTCCAATCAAACCATGAACTGGTGGAGCTACACAAAGAGGCCATTTCCTTGAGCTTTCATTCTCTTCAGTCCAGCTTCATCTTATACAAAACGTGTATCCATTTACTTCTCCTAATGGATTTACAGATATTGTGTGCAAAATGCCTTTGGATCACAAACTACAGATGGAACCTTTTCCCTTCACTATCTCGATACAAATCTCAGGCAAGCATCTCATTTTTGAGCTATTTGTATTCACCAGAACCCCAGATCTATTAAAATACCTTYATTCATTCTCAGAGCAAGTGGAATTCACTATATTATTTTTTTCCCCTCTCTTAAAAAAAAAAAAAAATTATCCATCCTTATGCTTTTTGTGGCTTTGGWTATTTGTAACGATTGCACGTATGTGCAAACGCACCATTTTTAATGTGCAAGACAAAATAACTTGCCTTYAGGGTAACTCATTGTGTGAGAAGTGAATTATTTTGAATAAGGCTAAGAAATGGTGCTGACTAAAATTGTAACGTGACTGCTAAATTTACCAGTGGAAGCCTTGGCAGAGATGCATCTATAGCAACTGATTTACAGATTTTTTTTATTTTTTTCTGGTCTCCTTTTTCTTTTTTTCTCCCCCTTTTCTTTCTAACCTGCCTCACAGTAAGTGCCTGAGAAATACAGAAATACAGATTAAAGATAACACAGCGTTTTCATTGGAGATGAAGGGAAATGATTGGAGTGCTGACTGGATCTGGGCTATTTTTAGGCTCATAAAACGATAATTTCATAACAGAGCTGACCCAGTAAAAGTAATCAGTTTACAGACATGAGATGAGAGGAAGGGACAGAGTCGCCACTGCCCGTGGAGAGCAGGGAGAGGGGAGAAGGTAAAGCCTGGCACAAATTAGCCCAGACTAATTGCAGGGTTTAGCTGATCACAGCCCATGGTCCTGCGCAGGGAGTGTCCAAAGCCAGGCTGGACATTGGGCTGGGACAGGGGACAGTGTCCAAAGCCAGGCTGGACATTGGGCTGGGACAGCCTGGGACAG
>NW_026624246.1:46133-52449 GCF_030028575.1 Malurus melanocephalus
GGGCTGGGACAGGGGACAGTGTCCAAAGCCAGGCTGGACATTGGGGCTGGGACAGTCTGGGACAGGGGACAGTGTCCCTGCCATGGCACGGGGATCAACACAAGATGATTTTTGAAGCCTTTCCCACCCACCCCAGTCTGTGATTCTGCTCTGGGGTACCTGTGAGCAAACCCAGCCCATTTCCATGTGTTTTATATCCCACCTTATCCCACCCGAGCATCGCAGCTCAGGGAAACTGAGGAAGGAAAGAGCCGCAATTTGGTCATTTACCCACGGCCTCCCACTCTCACTGCTCCAGCACAGAAATTATTTTGTGTCGAATCCCATCACAGCTCAGGGAAACTGAGGAAGGAAAGAGCTGCAATTTGGTCATTTCCACTCTCACTGCTCCAGCACCCAGCACAGAAATTATTTTCTGTCGAATCCCAGCACATCCATGGTGAATTTGTTAATATTTTCCCCCAGTGAAGGCAGAGTGATGAATGTTTTTCCTGCAGAACAGAAGACAGGCAGCGTTCAGCCGAGCTGTGCCTKGTCCTGGGCAGACAATGCCTGCAGAAACAGATTGGGTCTATTTAGCTATTTACCACTGCTGCATTAGAGCACACTCAAGGGCTGTAATTCACCTCTTAAACTYACAAGGAAGTGTGGAAGAGTTATTTTAAAATCAATATCTACCAGAAAGCCATTGTTCCAGCATTAAAACCTGCTGGGAAATTACCCGGAGGCATGTGGCAAGTCAAATCACAGCCTGCCAGAGGGGGAAACAATTCATTACTCCTTCTAAAGGTGCGAGTCTTTCCTGCTTTTCATTCTGCTTCGCAGCCTCACAAATGATGCGGGAGCATCTGCTCGCTCTTCCCCTCATTCTCCCCCGATTTCGCTCTTTTGTTCTGCTTTTCCAGTGCGGAATTGTCCCGCTGCGCTCGGGGTTTGGGGGTTTGGGGTCGGGTGGGGTTTGGGGGTGGGCGAGGTTTGGGTTTTTGGGGCCGTGTGGGGTTTGGGGCCGTGCAGGGTTTGGGGTTTGGGGCCGTGCAGGATTTGGGGTCGGCGCTGCCAGGGCATTGTCCCCGCCGGTTTGGGGTTTGGGGCCGTGCGGGGTTTGGGTTTTGGGGTCGGGCAGGGTTTGGGGTTTTGGGGCTGTGCGGGGTTTGGGTTTTGGGGTCGGGCAGGGTTTGGGGTTTTGGGGCCGTGCAGGATTTGGGGTCGGCGCTGCCAGGGCATTGTCCCCGCCGGTTTGGGGTTTGGGGCCGTGCGGGGTTTGGGTTTTGGGGTCGGGCAGGGTTTGGGGTTTTGGGGCTGTGCGGGGTTTGGGTTTTGGGGTCGGGCAGGGTTTGGGGTTTTGGGGCTGTGCGGGGTTTGGGTTTTGGGGTCGGGCAGGGTTTGGGGTTTTGGGGCCGTGCAGGATTTGGGGTCGGCGCTACCAGGGCATYGTCCCCGCCGGTTCCCGGTTTTGAGCCGCAGCTCCGGGGGTGAATCTCCCGTCTCCTGTAAAAGCCCGAGCGAGCAGCAGCTCTTTCGTTCCTCAATGGCACTCAGAGCCATCCCCGAGCCCTTCCCCTGTTCGGGAGCATCGGAGCAGCATCGCCCCGGGAAGCGCTGCTTTCAGCTCGGGCTGCCATCTGCAGCAAAATTAAAACACACATCAGCCTCGGCTTCTTGCCTCCAGGACTTTAGGAAATTTGGCTGATGTAGATGGCCAGAAAGCCCTTGAGAGGGATTGTTTGTSCCTAAAGAGAGGAGTCCCGTGGAACGGGAGCTGAAAGCGGAGCTGGAGCGGGGCTGCTGAGCTCTGGTGGGTCTGTKCTGAGGAACCTCCTCACAAAAAGACAAATAATTCAGGTGATAGTCTCAAACACACAGAGGGAGGCAGTTCTGTTACTGAAACACCTCTGGGGTTTGCTGAACCTACAGCAGTGACACCTCGGCACCCCCAAATCCCCCCAAAGCCCCCAAATCCCCCCCAAATCTCCCCAAATCCCTCCCAAGCCCCCCAGCCCTGTCCAATCTGCCAGAATCTCTTGGAACTGCCCCTGGTAACCCCTCACATCCCCAGCACCGTGAGCAGCCCTGAGTTTTGTATTCCAGGAATTCTTTCCCACGTGCCCCTTGTTCTTTTTGTGTCTGTGTGACTCCCCTTTGCCATCCGAGTCACAAACTGCTGCAGACACAGCGATCCACAGCAGATGTGAAAATAGCAGATGATAAAATCTTGAGTCACTGGCAGCCTTTCATATGCAAATGTGCAGCCTTGATAACAAGATTTCACCCCGCCACCAGGCAGCCCCTTTTTCTTTCTCTTATGCTGAGGAAAACACRTCTTACTATCATTTAATTTTGCTCGTTTTCTCATGTAGTTGGAATCACGGAATCCCAGAATGGTTTGGGTTGGAAAAAGCTCATCCAGGGACACCTTCCCCTCTCCAGGGTGCTCAGAGCCCCATCCAGGCTGACCCTGGCAATTCCAGGGACGGGGCCAAAATCAKCATTTCCATGTTTGTGTGCTCCACGTGCACTTTTGGGGTGTCATTTGGACACAACACGTGCACGTTTTTCTCTGTGTTTGTACGATCTGGAGCACAAGGGAGCCATCCTCCTCAAACATTAATTACAGTCACTATGGCAAGAACAAAAATAGCACTTTATTTTTCAATGGGAGAGGATCGTGCGAGCCAGCTCTTCTCACAGCCTGGGCAGAAATCAGCTGAATTCAAAGGGAAAGCTCGAGTGAGAGAAAGCTGCTCTGAGCTGCTTTCTCCTGAGTCCATCTGCTTTTGTGGTTTTACCTCGGGAATGCTCTGTGGAAGCAAAGCCAGACCTTCCTCACACTGCAGGATGAAACAGCCCTGGAAGGGACACTCCAGGAACACCTTTAACCTTCTCTCAGCATTTTTGGGATTCAGCCCCTGAGCAGAGCAGCTCTGGCTCCAAGGAATCCTCCCCAGGACCTGCCTGGTGCTCTGCTCCAGCTACAAACTTATCCTTCCCCTGCCATTGAGCTCAAAGCTCATTCTCAATTATCATCCTGGTTTAGCGGGGCTTTTTTGATGTTTACATCATTCCTCGGGCTTTGTCATCAATATTAATGTGAGAAAAGCTCCACTTTCTGCCTCTCGTGAGGGAAGATGGGAACAGGCTCTGACACCTCCGTTACTCCATCAGAGCCTTTTCTAGTAATCAGTGTCTGAAATGAGTAGAAACAGCACCTAAATTTACCACTTTGAGCACGAATCAATGAAGCATTATTGCCAAGACACATTCTTCACTGTCACACGTCTCAGYGGTGCTGCTGGCTCGGGAAGATTTCAAACCCCGTCTCCCACCCAGCTTCGCACCTGAGATCCCCTTTTTACCCACCTCGCTCTCTTATCTCTGCATAATTACCCAAAATATGAAATCCCCATGCTTTAAAYCTTCCCCCAGGATTGTGTGCAGATGGGCAATCACAACTTCTCCTCGGTGCCTCTTTGGTTYTGCTGCCCACTTACATCTGCCCATCCGTCTGTTCATCAATCCTGGAGCATCCATCACCCAATGGGATGATTCCTACTGAGTCAGACACTCTGCTTCAGTTCATGAAATGAGCTGGCACGATATTCCAGCCTTGGCACACTCCCTGCACAAGATTCCAGCCCTCTTCGATATCGTTCTGYAGGGAGGAATGGCAGGCCAGATTAAATAATAGAAACAACCATTCAGCAGAGCAGCTGTTGAATGAAAACATGGGAAATGGAGGAAATTGGGTAAAAGTCACCCCTCTAGCTAAGGGTCAGGACAGGCAGCGAGCTGGGCTGAAGGGATACAAGATTTTGGGCTGCAGAGGGCTGAGCAGGATGAATTCCACCACTAATGAGCTTAGCGAATAAGCTCATTACCTAATGAGCTCTATTGAACGAGCTTGAATTCCTGCCTGGGGAAAGCCCTGGCCGTGGATCAGACATAGGTAAACACTCGGAGGCAGCTGAGGCTCAGCAGCAGAGCCACTGCCCTGCAGATCCTGTCCCCAAGGTGGGAATGTCACCAAGGATCAGAGGAGCAGCAGAGCTCTGTTCCAGCTCTGTCCCTTCTGCACAAATTGTGATCCAAACGAGGATGCACAGACCTGACTGGCCAACACACACACACACCTCCTGCCAGCTTAACTTCACCATTTCCACACGCTGCCCCATCCTCCTCCTGCCACWCTGCACTGGGAAACCTCCAGAGGAACAAAACCCTGCCCAAAAATGCTCCTGAAATGGTTCATCTCTGTGAATCTCCATCTAAAACCCCAGCCTTGCTTTGGTGCCTGGGGAGATCTGTCAGAGCAGATGCCAAATCAGAGGGTTTGGAAAAGGCCCAAAGGAAATCTCACATCCACACTGCCTCGTGGGCAATTTATTACCCAGAAAGGCAGGAGCTTGTGAGGAATGGCCCATCATCCCCACGGGCTGCTCCGTGCACTTCTCAATTCTCCTGACTTGGAAAATGAGATTGCAGAAAAGCAGAAGAGATCTACAGACGAAATCTTAACTTTGGCTTCACATTTGCATTTATTTTTACCATTTYTTCTTAGATTTTCAGCACAAATTGAAATACTGCCTGAAGTATTCATTTCCAACAATTGGTGCCACTCCAAACCAGTGGCACTGTCCATCATTTGTCTCTTCYCATCTGAGCAGGGCTAAAACGTGTTGGAAGAAGAAAAAGGAAGGAAAGCACATGAACTTTACTATGAAGTATAACGGCTAGTTTGGTGGGAGACAAAGATTTGAGTGGMAAATGGGTATTCAGCCTTTAAAAGATGTATGTTTAAAGCTCTGCACGCATGCCCCGAAGTGCTGAGCCCAGGGTAAACAAACGCAGGCAGCTCGTTGTACGTGTCAGGATATATTCACATGATTGCAGCAGCAAAGTCTGGCACCAAATGTACTGTGAACTGAAAATGAATTTCAGCAGCTTTTATGATTCATTTTTTGTCAGAAACAAAGGCTGTGGCTGGGGCTGCTCGTTTGCTGTGCCCAGGAGCTCTCACAGCACAGACCCTGTGCTCAGGAGGGGCTGTGTGTCCTTCCAGGGGGTTTGGGGCAGTTTGGGCACAAATGGAATGTGGCACTGATTGCTGCCCACTCTGATCCCAAGGCAGGGGCTCTGTGTCCTTCCAGGGGGTTTGGGGCAGTTTGGGCACAAATGGAATGTCACCTGTGGCACTGATTGCTCCTGGTGCTGCCCACTCTGATCCCAAAGCAGGGGCTCTGTGTCCTTCCAGGGGTTTGGGACAGTTTGGGCACAAATGGAATGTGGCACTGATTGCTCCTGGTGCTGCCCACTCGGATCCCAAAGCAGGGGCTCTGTGTCCTTCCAGGGGTTTGGGACAGTGTGGGCACCCCCTGCAATGTCACCCATGGCACTGATTGCTCCTGGTGCTGCCCACTCTGAGCCCAAGGCAGGGGAGTCACTCTGTGACAGCCGTGAGTCACACCAGGGAAAAACAAGAGCTGCTGGCAGGGAAAATGTGCATTGGAACAGGCACTGGTGGGGTCTGGGAGACGCTTTGTGCATGATTTGATGGGAATCCATGGAGGCAGATGATGCTTTTTGGGGACAGCCCCTCTCACAGCCCCATCTCATCCCCTGTTTGTGCCCTGGGAGCCCCAGAGGTGCTGATCCCCAGCTCCATCAGCTGCACCACAGTTAAAGCTCTCCAAAAACTGCTGGGTGGAATTGCTGTGCCATTAATAACTGCTTCCCTGGCAATATCACAACAGAGTGGGCAGCCAGCACATCCACCACCTCTAGCACTTGACTGTGCAATAAATTAAATCCACCCCTTGAATCCCCACAAACTGAGAGAAAGGGAATTTATCTGAGCATCCCTGCATGTCCAGGGCTTGGTTTGCAAGGTGGAACACTCAGGATGGAAACAAYYRGTGACTAAAAGCAAYTCAGGGAAGGATTTCACAGAATYSTGGAATATCCTGAGCTGGAAGGGAGCCKTGAGGAGCACCAAACMCAACTCATGGCTGGAATKAGAGGAGCTTTACTCTGCCTTCCATCCCAGCCTTTCCATGATTGTGTGAACCCCCAGCTCTTGGAATTGATCTGAATAAATTGATCTGTCCCTGGCACAGCTCAGAGTGACCCAGAAAGAACTGCCAGTGTCACCAGAGAGAGGGGCAGAACTGCTCCAGTGCCTTCCTTACAAATGGGAGAGCAATCTGAATAAAATCAGAGAGCTCCATCCCCTCTCACACATTGAACAGTGACAAAAATCAGAGCTCCATCCCCTCTCACACAGAATGGTGACAAAAATCAGAGCTCCATCCCCTCTCACACA
>NW_026624246.1:53919-56461 GCF_030028575.1 Malurus melanocephalus
GTGACAAAAATCAGAGCTCCATCCCCTCTCACACAGGGAACAGTGACAAAAATCAGAGCTCCATCCCCTCTCACACAGGGAATGGTGACAAAAATCAGAGCTCCATCCCCTCTCACACAGGGAATGGTGACAAAAATCGGAGCTCCATCCCCTCACACAGGAAAAAGTCACAAAAATCAGAGCTCCATCCCCTCTCACACAGGAAAAAGTCACAAAAATCAGAGCTCCATCCCCTCTCACACAGGAAAAAGTCACAAAAATCAGAGCTCCATCCCCTCTCACACAGGGAACGGTGACAAAAATCAGAGCTCCATCCCCTCACACACAGAATGGTGACAAAAATCACACAACATTTTAGATGGCAGAATGAAAGGCGTTCCACAGCTCTGAGTTTTCCTGCTTTGGACGCAAAGACCCAACATGATTTAGCAAAATGCAAMCAGGAGTCGTTCCTCTCCCAGACGCTGATTTATTATTTAATACTAAAATACYATAAATAACAAATGTGCAGAATCATGCAGCCAAGGAAGGGAGGGATKCCTGTGAAATCCCCACATTTCTGAGCAAGCAGAGGTCTGTGCCACCCCTGCCATGTGCTCTCAGCTATTTCTGTCACTGCTCTGCCCTTCCTCACACCCAGCTTGGCCTATRAATTATTAGTTTGAACAGATTTTAGTTACACTTTTAGCCAGAAGGGAAGGCAGCTCAGCTGTGCCCCAGGCTGTGTTTGGACTCTGCCAGACCCAGGCATTCCTCAATGTTTCCTTCATGTGGAATAATGGACTCTGTGCTGCCCCACACTATGGAAAATGATAAATAACAGCAAAATCAGCTCCTATAAGTTACAATATAATGGGATGTTTGGGCATTTACTACATAATCCGTTTTAAAGTACTCTTGGATATGCTGCTCTATGGTAAAATTGGATTTTTAGCAAAAATATTGCCTAAATGCTCAGCGTAACAAATTGTAATCACAGCAGTCAGTTTGCCATCTAAGATGCAATGCATCCTGCAGATCTTTTTTTTTCCCACTTATCTTTTAAATGTGATTTTTTGTCCCACTCTGTTGAAGACCAGGTTAAATCAATGAAATAAAAACAGCGTTGTAATATATCTTGTGGCAAAACACTAATGTTGCCTCTAGAAGGGGGCTGTAAAAGTGATAAACCCAAACCAGATTTCATGGAGCTCTGCAGGTCTTTGAGTGTCTTTATCTCAGTTTTTTYTGACACCACACCCTGAATTTCAGTCATTCCAGATCTCTTGTCCACAGAGAAAAACCCCTTCATCAAAGCAGCCACATCTGCAGGTACAGAACAGCGACTGCAAGGCTTTGAAATTGCATTTGCATCCATTTCAGAAGAGCTTCTTGGTTTTGTTAAATGTTTTGACCTTTCACAGAGCAGAGCAGAGCATCTGCCTTCCCTCAGCTGTTCACACACAGGAGCTCCCAATCCCAGTGAACAGAACAGGGATTAATAACAAATATTAATGTGCAATCCTGGAGCCCCATGAGCAGAGTGAGTGCAGCATCCACACCCCTGCAGGGATCACTCGGGATAAATCAGATTGGGAGGATGTGAAAAGGCTTCTTGAGGATGATTGGGAGATGTGAAAAGCAATCACAGCACCAGATATGGTAAAACACAACCAGAAAGTAAAACACTGAAAGCCTGAGTGGTTTGGCACTGAAGGACGGGGATTTTTAAATGCTACCACTCCGAKCTGGTAGAAAATCACGTCCCAATTGCAAAAAAAAACCCCAGTACTGACAGGTAGGAAAAACCACAGAGCTGAGGAAAGCACAGGTCTCTCTCCTCTACCCAGCCCATCTTTTCCAGATTCTTCTCCTTTCTTGGTATCCAAACCAGTCCATAATTCAAGAGGAGCTCATGTGCTGCTAGAACAGGGGAAACAACAGCACCTTTGTGTATTTTACTCTCATTCTTTTCTGAAAAGGGTCACATATGGGGACTTCACAACACAATCACCATCATTTCCTGGCACAGAGACAGACATTGCTCCCGATGTGCTGATACACTCAAAGTTCACCTGAGGCTGCTCAGGAATTGAATTGGTTAAAGATCAATTGTTCTTTCCTTCCCCAAATCCTGTCACTGCAGGGAGAGCCATAAAGACTTAGGGAAGAAAAGAGTTCCTACAGAAACAAACCTTCCAAGGGCTGTGTATTTCTGCTTCCTCTCCTGTCCTTTTCACAATCCTCATCCTCCCAAAATGTCATTTATTTCCCCCGAGGCCCACGGGGATGTTGTGGCTCTGTTTTGGGGCTGTTTTAGAGGGAAATGCCAGTGCTGAGCGTGGTGGGGACCCGAGCACGGAGCAGCTCCAGGGCTGAGCAGGGACAGCTCCAGAGCTGAGCACGGAGCAGCTCCAGGGCTGAGCAGGGACAGCTCCAGGGCTGAGCACGGAGCAGCTCCAGGGCTGAGCACGGAGCAGCTCCAGAGCTGAGCAGGGACAGCTCCAGGGCTGAGCACGGAGCAGCTCCAGAGCTGAGCACGGAGCAGCTCCAGAGCTGAGCA
>NW_026624246.1:58185-59711 GCF_030028575.1 Malurus melanocephalus
TCAGAGGCGATTTTGGGGAGGGGAAATCACTCCAGAGATTGATGTTGGCCCAGCTCACTATTGACATACGGGATGGGTAAATGAGATTTACTTTGGCATCTCCTTCACTTCTCCATCCATCTTTGCAGTGCTTTCCTGCCCTCCAGCCTGACAGGGAAAGGTCAATCAGTTTAATTACAGATGTGAGACACATCAGCCCCATTGACAGCCCAAAGTGCCCTTGCAGCTGRAACTCTTCCACATTCCTGCTGACTTTTGCACCAGATATGACAGCAACAGGTTCCTCTGCAGGAAAGAAATCTCTCCACGTATCACTGGACTGATAACAAAAGGAATAAATAACTCAAGAGAAGTGAATTTTAATGACATTTCTGTACCAAGTCTGTCAGAGCACGCTACAACCATTTATTCAACTTCACTGCCTTCCTAGATAAACACTGACATCTCTATTTTGCAGGTGTAAAATCCCAGGCAGAGAAAGGCTGAACTTCTCCTACACAAACCCCACAATAAGGAATTCCTCACTGCCACTTTGGGGCAGCAGCACATTTCTGAGTGGTGCAGGGAACTGTGCCCTCCCTGAGCYCAGCACAGCCTGGGGCAGCTTTGTGCCCATTTGGCTCATCAAAACCATCCCGTTTCTATAAAGACCTTGATGTCCACAAAGGGTGACCAGAACAGGTCACCTCCTGCAGGCAAAGGTGGCTCTGAGGTTCTGATGTGTGTTCAGAGATCCTGTCTGGCACTTCTCCACCTCTCATGTCCTTGCTGATCTCTGTAACATCTGTAGGTTCTGCTGCCCAGGGGGGTCCTTTTGAACTGCTCATTCCAGTTCTGTTCACTTCTCCCACATTCCAGACCCTTTGAAGAGCAGAGGCACAAATCCATTAAGGAGTTATTTATTGAGGTCGACCAAGAGTGCTGTGATGTTCTGATCCCTTTAGAGAAACCCACAAAATCCTCCAGAGGTCAGAACAAACACACCAACACACAAACAGCAGCTGTCTCTGCCCTCCAAAAGGGTTTTGCAGCATTCCAGGAACTCACACCGCACTGTAAACTTCACTTTGAAATAAAGGACACTCTGTGATTTTTTAATTGCCTCCTAACCTTTCATTAATTGGGCTTTATGCAGTGAGCAACATCACAATCATAGGTGTGCAGAATGCAAATGGGCCACAATGAGGGCAGAGCTCGTGGTCTCACCCACCACACAGACACCTCCTCACCATCCCGTGGCCTTTGTTTCACTGGAATTACTTTCAAAACAAGCAACATCTCAAAAGCATTCCCAACACACCACAGATTTTGGCATTTGCTCCTCGGAGAGGCACAGGAGAGCTCTACAAAGTGATGTCTTTCGGCAGCTCTGAAAAGTCACATTTGAAATTTATTTCCATGATAATGAGTCCAGTGAAGAGTTTTGTCAGAAAGATTTATTTGCATACCTCACATTTATGTTTTCACGTAATTTCTGAGCTTCCCGTAAACAACGGGCTCGGTGGCAATAAAAGCAATAATCCCAA
>NW_026624246.1:60705-64133 GCF_030028575.1 Malurus melanocephalus
GGATGTGCCCAAAGGATTTTCCTGTGCTTGGGAAATTTCACAGCTCACAGGAGCAGCAGAGCTGCTCTCAAATTGCTCTCAGTTGTTTTTTAGGGCTCRGGATTCTCACCCCAGGGGAGTTTTAGGATGATATTTAGGAAAAGGTTCTTGTGAATCTCCCAAAAAGGACCCCAGGTGCTCCCAGAGCASCACCTGAGCCTCTCCCTGCAAACATTTCCCCACAGAATCCTGCTGTCTCCTGGGCTCACAGTGCCATTTGTTCTGATTCTTGTTGACATTTCATTTCACACACTATTAAATGACCCCCCCTTCAGAAGGAAGAAACAGAAATTTGCTTTAGAAAAGGGAAAAATAATGTGTGCTTTAGGACACATTTAGGATTTATTTTCCTGATCAAGTGAACACATCTGGAGCAAAGCAGCGCTGCTGTGGTGGCCATAATTCAGAATTTGGGGACTGTGGCAGCGCAGTCTGYAATGTCACACCACAGCTTTTGGGATTATTGCCATTCTCACACCATCAAACCCCAAAGCAACGCCTCCCTTTGTTTGTGAGAAGAATTGAGAACTCTCTGTCCATAGCCAGGTTGGCACCTGCAATTACAAATCCCTGAAAATGGAAGGACAGGAGTGAGGAAAATCCCATGGATCATTTTTTATGGGAGAAATTCAGCAGTGAAATATTCCATCAATCACTCGGGGCTGGCTCCATGGGGTGAGCACATCTCCTGACACCWTTTATTCCGTGTTTTGAACACATAAAATGACCTCAGGAGACGGAACGAGGCACTAAAGAGAGCTCTGAATCTTTTTGTGGGGTAGGGAGGGAGAGTTTGGCCCTGGCTCGGAGAGCTCCACAGTCAGAAAACCCCACAAACTGAGGTGGAAAATGCAGTGAGAAGAGTTCCTAAAAACCACAGCTTTCCAGGGGCTTTAACTCCCAATGTGCTCCATTTATCTTTTATGGTGATTAAAGCTCAGCAAAGTCATTAATACTGAGACTTCCCTCACTATATCACATGCAGAAATAGACTTTTTTTACTTGTTTAGAGAAAACAACCCCCTTTTTCTCCTCAAACCTGCCTTCCTAGGGGAAATGCACCACTGAAAGCGCTGTGAAGGAATCCATTTGTTTATGGCCAATCAACAATTTAATGAGTGCTGGAAAAACACAGTTTATGGGGATAACAAAGGCATTATTGGCAGAAATCCCACAAGTTCGTGATGGGATGCTGAAGAGATGGCAGAGGATGTCCCACAGCAGCAATGGGGGATGGAGGGGGTGGTGCTGTCCCCATCCCATCCCATCCCATCCCATCCCATCCCATGGATCCCATCCCATCCCATCCCATTGATCCCATCCCATCCCATCCCATTGATCCCATCCCATCCCATCCCATCCCATCCCATCCCATCCCATCCCATCCCATCCCATCCCCACCTGGACAGAGGGACAGACGGACACAGGGACAGCCCATGGATGGACTCTCACTGCTCCCACTGCCAAAAATCCCTAAAATCAACCTCAGGAAAATTCTTTTGAAACACTGAAGAATTTTGAGGATGATACAAACTTCACATCATTGACTTTGTCAGTTTTTAAACCGGGATTATGTCACATAATATCCTTAAAGATACTCCCCAAGGGCAGTCCCTTTACAGTGAATAATATCTGATCACCCATTTCTTCCCATATAATACACTRCTGCCTTCTAAATTTGCCAATCTCATTAGCTCTTTCCCCTAACACTCAGTATGATTAAATCTGTATTAAAACTTTTCTGTGCAGCACAAGAGCAGACACACCTGAGCATTTTCTAAATTTAGCAGAGGACAATATTTAATGGGTTCTTTTCAATGGATGCCGCATAAATGAATTCTGATTTGAATTTTTTCAGCCTCTTTATTTTTTTTCCTCAACTCCCTCAAATTGTGTATCAAGCAGATTAGAGAGAAGAATGGAGAAACCTACCTGGAACTATCTATTAAGAATCTTTCAGAATTAAATTAACAATGAGCACTTTATGCAAAAAAAAGAGGAGGAAAAGGAAAAGCTTGATTTCTTTATACTTTAACTCCATCATTTTAGACGTGTCAGACCATTTGGACTCATCTCACCGTTCCCATCTGGTTAAAACAGGGACAACTTAAGGGCTGGAAGCGATTCCTGAGGATTTTCCTTACTTGTGCATAAGTTTGATCAGAATTTGAGGAAGATTTTCAGGTTTTTGGGGTGTTCAGAAGGCTGTTTTGTGTGCAGAGGAGCAGTGAGATGATGCAGGAGCTCAGGAAAAGAGGAGAACAGTGAATCCTCCCCAGAACTGCAGTGATTCAGAGCTGCTCCTGAGCTCAGCAGGGAATTCAGATTGTTCAGRCAAAGGAAAGGGATGGGAGAGCTGACAACATCAGCTCCAAGGAAAAAAAAAAAGGCTGAAAATGTGTAATGGGATCTGTTCCAAACGCTTTCGCTGTCGTTCCTCAGGGAAACCACCCCGAGCTGCCTTGGGAGAGCTCCACAAAAGCCTTTGTGAGCCTCCARTGGGAATATTTCGTGTTGGCAGTGCAGGAATTGATCGGAATTGTGTTGTGAGGGTTGAAATTCGGTTCTTGGCCCACTGAACTCCTCAGCCCCTCTTCCCTGCAGAAGGATGAGCAGATAACCAGTGCATCTCCATCAGGACAAAGCAGCAGACAATGAGGCTGTTTCTTGTGAGCATTTGAATGACTTCAATTATCCAGTCCCATTCAGGGCAGGGYGAGGTTTGGGATTATTTTCGAGCAATCAATGGTGCCTGATTGGTTATATTCAATAAAAGGAGATGGCAGAATCTATTTTTGTTCCCTTCAGGCAACAACGAGCTCAAAGGTTTGTAAAATCTCCGCGGCCCCTCCAGAGCTGTCACTTGAACAAAGCCAAGGCTGAGCAGGAGAAAGGGAACCGATCCTGAATTGGTGAATTTGGGCTCCTGAGAGAGCAGCTCATCCTGAGAGCTGCTCATTATCAATGAGGGTGAATTTTGGGAAATACGGCTGAGCTTTCACAGCTTCTGCCCAAACTGGAGCTCTTCTCATCTCAGGGTAACCTCCCAGTCTGCTCCTACGTTTGCTCTGCAAAGAAAAGCAGGGCATAAAAAAAAATAATGAAAAAGGGCCTTTTTTTCCCTTTACTTAAGTATCACCTGAAGGTTTAAATGTAGTAATTAAAAGTCCCTCTATGCTTCTGCATGAATTTTTAAATATAGTCATTAAAAATAAAATAAACCCTTAGCATGATCTGCCTTACATAACTTCCTCCACATTTTAAAAATAACTCGTACAACTTTCTAGTACTCAGTGTGCATCACAGCAATTAGAGAGAGGCGGGCAGGTAAAGCCGAGCTCAGCTCCCACCCCGGCCCTGAGCCAGACCTGCCTGAGCCAGAGCTTCAC
>NW_026624246.1:64723-74398 GCF_030028575.1 Malurus melanocephalus
CCCAGCCCAGAACTGCCCCAAACCCCAGCCCAGAACTGCCCCAAAGCCCAGCCCAGAACTGCCCCAAACCCCAGCTCAGAACTGCCCCAAATTCCAGCCCAGAACTGCCCCGAGCCGCAGGCGAGCCCAGGGATTGGGGATTGTTCCTGATCTGACAGCCCCAGGGATTTGGGATCACTCCTGATCTGAGAGCCCCAGGGATTGGGATTGCTCCTGATCTGAGAGCCCCAGGGATTTGGGATCACTCCTGATCCCCTCATCTCACAGCCCCAGAGATTTGGGATTGCCCCTGATCTGACAGCCCCAAGGATTTGGGATTGCTCCTGATCCCCTGATCTGGCAGCCTCAGGGATTCTGGATCACTCCTGCTCCCCTGATCTCACAGCCCCAGGAATTTGGGATTGCTCCTGATCTGACAGCCCCAGGGATTTGGGATTGCTCCTGATCCCCTGATCTCACAGCCCCAGGGACTCGGGATCACTCCTGATCCCCTGATCTCACAGCCCCAGAGATTTGGGATTGCCCCTGGTCTGACAGCCCCAAGCATTTGGGATTGCTCCTGATCCCCGCATCTCACAGCCCCAGGGATCTGAGATTGCTCCTGCTCCCCTGGTCTGACAGCCCTGGGCTGCGAGGAGGAGCTGCAGCCGCACAATTCCTCATTCCACATCTGCAGGGTGGGATTCCCTCRCTCCCTGCCAGCACAGCTCAGGTCCTGTCTGGAGCTGAGAGCAGCAGAGCTCTGCACAGCCCCACTGAATTACCAGAGAACCCCAAATTTGTGTTATTCTGCTCCAATTCATGTTAAAGTCAGGGGGAAAGCACATTAAAAGCCCCACGAGTATAAACACAAATCTGCAATCTCAGAACACATTAACAGAGCTCTGTAAAACCCTCCAGCTCTGAATCCTCTGCTCTGAACCACACCAGAACACAGACTGAGGGCTCTGCTGCTCCAGATAAACCCTGAGAAATTCTCCAAAAGCTGGAAGCCACTCAGAACTGCAGAGTGGAAAGGAATGACCATGTGAGGATGATAAATGTGTTGGAAAATAAGGAGAGCGAGGATATAGATCAACACAGGTCCATAAATCAYGGCTCACATGATGAATTTGTTATGCCAGCTCTGCCTGTTGAACTGTTAAAGCAGTGCTAAAATATGATTGAGGCACATGTGAGGAACTCTAGGCAAGTCTCCCCGGCCTCCATCCCTGTAAATTATTACAGCTCTACTCACCTAAGTTTACATTAAATTAGGATCCAGCCAGTTTTAGCTACAGAGAGAGTTATTACAGAGCATTCATCAGCAGAGCATCATTAGCCACTCGGGCACCTTGTTCTCCATTTCCCAGCTCTGTTCCATCCCCAGTTTATCTGAGTTTCTGCTCCTAAACGTGCTCACACCCGCCTTGGGCATGGCAGCAAAACCCAGATGGATTTTATGGTTCTGAGAGGAATGTCAGGACAGAAACAGGGACCACRGAGAGTGACAGGGCACAGGGGATGGGTGGGCACCTGGAGACCCCTCCACTGGGAGGAACAGCATCCCTGAGCACCCCCAGACTGCTCCAGGGGTGTTTTTCCCAAGGATTCCAGCCCTGCCCCAGCTGCTTCAGGGTTATTTTTCCCGAGGATCCCACCCCGAGGATCCCAGCCCTGCTCCAGGGATGTTTTTCCCGAAGATCCCACCCCAAGGATCTCACCCCGAGCATCCCCAGCTCTGCTCCAGCTGTTCCAGGGATGCTTTTTCCTGAGGATCCCACCCCGAGGATCCCACTCCAAGGATCCCCAGCCCTGCTCCAGCTGCTCCAGGGATATTTTTCCCCAGGATCCCACCCCGAGCACCCCCAGGCTGCTCCAGCTGCTCCAGGGATGCTTTTCCCCGAGGATCCCACCCCGAGGATCCCACCCCAAGGATCCCACCCTAAGAATCCCAGCCCTGCTCCAGCTGCTCCAGGGATATTTTCCCCACGGATCCCACCCCAAGGATCCCACCCCAAGCACCCCCAGGCTGCTCCAGGGATGTTTTCCCCAAGGATCCCACCCTGAGGATCCCACCCCGAGGATCCCAGCCCTGCTCCAGGGATATTTTTCCGAGGATCCCAGCCCTGCTCCAGGGATATTTTTCCCGAGGATCCCACCCCGAGGATCCCAGCCCTGCTCCAGGGATATTTTCCCCAAGGATCCCAGCCCTGCTCCAGGGATATTTTCCCCAGGATCCCACCCCAAAGATCCCAGCCCTGCTCCCGCTGCTCCAGGGATATTTTCCCCAAGGATCCCACCCCGAGCACCCCCAGGCTGCTCCAGGGATATTTTTCCTGAGGATCCCAGCCCTGCTCCAGCTGCTCCAGGGATATTTTTTCCCCAGAATCCCACCCCGACGATCCCACCCCAAGGATCCCATCCCGAGAATCCCACCCTGACGATCCCACCCTGAGGATCCCACCCCAAGCACCCCCAGGCTGCTCCAGCTGCTCCAGGGATATTTTCCGCAGGATCCCACCCCAAGGATCCCAGTCCTGCTCCAGGGATATTTTCCCCGAGGATCCCAGCCCTGCTCCAGGGATATTTTCCCCAAGGATCCCACCCCAAGCAGCCCCCAATCTCCAGCCGCTGTCCCCAGCCCGTGGTGCTGTGTCACTGCAGGTTATTTATAGAGCAGCGCTCGTATCCAGGGAACTGGAGGATGTTGACTGGTACTCCTCCATNGCTGCTCCAGGGATATTTTCCCCAGGATCCCACCCCGAGGATCCCAGTCCTGCTCCAGGGATATTTTTCCTGAGGATCCCAGCCCTGCTCCTGCTGTTCCAGGGATATTTTCCCCAAGGATCCCACCCCGAGGATCCCAGCCCTGCTCCAGCTGCTCCAGGGATATTTTTCCCAAGGATCCCAGCCCTGCTCCAGGGATATTTTCCCCAAGGATCCCACCCCAAGCAGCCCCAGTCTCCAGCCCCTGTCCCCAGCCCGTGGTGCTGTGTCACTGCAGGTTATTTATAGAGCAGCGCTCGTATCCAGGGAACTGGAGGATGTTGACTGGTACTCCTCCATGAATAAAACATGGATATTTTCCTGGCTGGAGGAGCTGAGAGCTGCTTTAGGTTTAATGTTTTACGCTCGGATCGGGCTCGGCTGCCGAGGCAGCTCCTTGTGCTTCAGACACAAAGTGGGATTTGAGATTTGGACCGAGAGACAACAAAGCCATTTGTCAGGCAGCAGCAGGCTGGCAGACACTGCACTGCTGTGGATTTGAGGCAGAGATCAGGATTAGGAAGGAATTGTGCCCTGGGAGGGGTGAGGAACAGAGACCCCTTTGAGTGCCCAGGGCCAGGCTGGACATTGGGTTTGGAGCACCCTGGGATGGTGGAAGGGGCAGGGGTGGGATGAGATGAGATTTAAGGTCCTTCCAACCCAAATCTGTCCAGGATTCTGCAGAGTTAAGGGCATTAAACACTGATTTATCAATGACCTTCTGCTCCATCCACATGGACAGGCAGATAGGACAAGCAGGAGATTCTCCAGCTCCAACACCTCCTCTGCTGATCAATACAAACACGCATCCTGTTACCTGAAAAGTTCCACATCTGACCCAATCTCTCTCTTTCTCCTGTTAAAAATTAATGCCAAGTTTCCTAGGGCGACAGCTGAGACGTGGAATGGCAAAAGGAAGGTCAATTTGGTGGCTGTATTTCTCCACACAGCTTTGAAGTAGGTCAGGTAATACAGGACTTGGCATTGCTCTCAAAGTAATCATAACTGGAATTAAATTTAGATTTCGATAATGAAGGTGCTTGAAAAAGTCAAAACTCCAGGCCCTTTTTGTGCCCCCTTTTGTTCCTGCAGGAGCTCTGGAGCCCCCTCAAAGGAGCAGTGACACACCAATAGTGCCAATTCTCCCAGGAGACTTTTTAATACCTTTCCCATATTTTTGTCAGCTCCCCTGGACAAATCGTCCTGTGGTTATGTAGAACACTTTCCATGGCAAATTTCACTGTCAAATTTCAGTTTATTTATAACAAACATAACCTTGTAAGTGCCTCTGCAAGATGAATAAAATCCAGGAGCCTCTGCTGCTGCAGCTCGGGAGGGAACTGCCCAGATCTGCTCCACAGTGACACAACCAAACCAGATTTTTAAATCTTCATTACTCAGAAAATTTCCTTTTCGGGTTTAGAAAGGCTTAGGTTTMATGTATATTTGTCACTAAATTGCTTGGTTTCAGTTGGATTCAGAAAAATATAACAAAACAGTGCAAGAGGTTCATTTCCCAGAGTTTGAACTCATCCTGCATCAGAAAACCCGACCTAATGAGATTACCCAGGTTACTATTTCAGGGCTAACTACACTGGGGAAGAACAGAAAGAAAAGCCCATTACTGACTGATAAATAAAATAAAACTCATTTTCCAATGTATTCTGTAAATCAAAACACTCCAAGAACCTCTAAGGCTATATTAAAGCCGAGAAAAACGCAACATGAAATCAATGTTAAAGGCCATCTCAACATCCTTTTATCTAACCAAAATTGTAAACACACTGCTCCGTTCCCAAAGCACAAAATCCATTTACACTTTGCATACTTGAAAAGAAGTCTAATGCATTTTGAAAACCACAGACTTAACTGCATGTTTCTCCATTTAATACAACGCAGCTTAATAAGATTTGCAGGAGGCACAAAAGGCAAATTGAGCCCTAGAGCTGAACACACAATCTCAGGTTCCCTGCAGAGAGGCAAACCCGACCATGGGGGAAATGTCACACCAGAGGGGATCAAAGCAGGAGAAAGAGTGACCAGAAAATACAGGGAAAAATCAGGAAAACAGACTGAGCACTCGACTTCTGCAACTCTTCTCCAAACAATTTGTGCAATGACAGAATTTTCCAAAGGATTGAATTCTGTGTGGATAACTGCATTCCAGAGCACCCAGCTCAGCTCAGCTTTGGGGAACACAAACAGGAGAAGGGCACAAATCAGTTGTGCTCTGAGCTGATCCATCCTCAGTGATTCCCATCTCTCCACCCTGCTCTGGCCCCTGGCTGACAGCACAGCAGCACTTCCAGCAAACATGAGAGTTTAAATTGCTGAATATGGTCAGAGAAAACCCGGAGAGCACACAGAGCTCAGAGAGACAGTCTGGAAACATCCAGGAATTGCAGCTGTTTGAAACCACCCCTGGAACTGCCATCCATGGACACAATCCTCACAATTATCCTGTGCCTTTTGATCTCCTCATTGGCATCTACCAGAAGCTCTGAACAGTGAATTTATCATCTTAAAATCCTCCTTGAGCTCTCTGTTCCCAGCACTCACACTCCCACAGCCACTGATGCTGAAGCACAAACTCAGGAACATTTTCCCCTCTGTTTCAAATCAGAGAGGCAAAAATCAAGCTTGGCTTGGAGTGGAATGAGCACAGCAGAGAGCTGAGAGCTGCTCCACGAGTGGTCTGAGGCACAGCACAAACCCCAATGACTCAACACAACAGAAGCTCTTTGTACCTGTCTGACTCTGCACAGCTCTCAGTGCTTTGATCCTAAAGCTTTTCTGGCAAAGCTGGAGCCAAAGCTCGCTGGGGATGATAACAGAGTCCTGGTGCCTGGAGAAAGCCCTGGATCAGCCTGTCAGATGGAGCTGAGCATTGCTTTGGGCTCAGGAATGGAAATGTGCACGCTCAGAATTAAAAATATCCCTCCTGTGCAGTCACTGGGATGACTTATGTTAATTCTGCCCCCCAAAAAASCCTTCCAGGTTTTTGGAGCAGAGAATCCCTCTAGGAGATGGCTGCACGTGGCTCTGGACATCCCATGTTKCCAGGACAACCCACAGGAATTGCTCTGACTGCTCAGAGCATCAGCGCTGAGAGGAGGAGAAGGGTTTGAGCAGATTTCCATGAAAACAATCAGACAGTGACTTCRGAGGGGACAAGGAAATTACAGGGATAACATTTGTCCTTTATTCCATTACCAAAATGTTCCAGAATCCCTGACACAAAGTTCTGAACTGCACAAACAAACCCAGAAAAASCTGAGATCCCTGTGGAGSAGAGAGAGCTGGTGGGGCTCCTGCACTTTGGCTTTTCAGTCTCCTGAGCATTTCCTTCTCTCACCCATCTCCATCCTGTACCCAGCAGGTGTTTCCATGGCAACACCATGCAAAGCCATCCTTCCCTCCCTCCGACACGGGAGAAATGTTGAATGGCTGAAAAGAATTGGCTTGGGAAAATCTGGGAATTCAACTGAAAACAAGAAAGGCAATAATGGAAGGTGAAGGTGGAAAACTGCCCGGGGGCTCTGAACCCTTCCAGGGCTCTCAGCAGAGCCAAATGCAATTTGCTGTTTCCCTCTGGTGAGGGGGAAGGAGGATCTTTGTTTTCTTGTGGGATGTGGAGCATCCCTGGCAGCTCAGCTCCTTCATTCAAGCCTCCTCTTAGCAGTAATTCTCCTAATTCTGTTTTATCACACTGAAATCATTCTGAGGGACCCAGAGAGCAAAGAACAAGCAGCAGAGCCCCGATTCCCCCTAAGGAATGGCTGCACTTGAAAGCTGATAACTCTTCCAGTAAATCAGCGTAATTTGTGCTCTGATGTCCTGCACTGCTTTACAAGTGACAAATCAATCATTATCCAAACATCCTTTGATAATCAGTGCGGTTCCATTAATTATGATAAATGCTTTCAGCAGCTACAGTGTGTGGATGCAATGMATAATTGCCTGGCAGTATTACCCCACTTTTCTGCTCACTCCTCAAGTACAAAGTCTCTCCAAAGTGCCACAATCGGGCAGCTGAACGCAGAGTTTACACAATCCACCCCTCCAAGTGTTTAATTGGAGCAAATGCAGAGTCCATTAGCATCACTGCTATTAAATATTAACTAATATTCCTTGAAAAAGGACCCATTACGGCTTTACAAATTACAAATATGCAGAGGAGGCTCTGAGCCTCCCGGCCCAGGGGATTAATTGCAGAATTGTTGCACGGCAACACGGCCCAGGCGATTAGGAGCTCACCTAATGAGTAACACTGCATCCAATTGGAATTGCAGGGAAATTTAGCCTGGCAGAATGCAATTACTGAATTCCAGACCTGACTGGGCTGCAGGGCTTCAAAAGTGCATCTGGAACGAGAGGGAAAGGGCAGCGCACCAGGAACGAGAAATTCCCACTGGTGTTAAAGACACGAGAGGGGAGGGGGCTGAGAGGCTCCGGATCAAAGTGACAAATTCACCAAACAGAAGTGACAAACTCACCAAACAGAAGTGGCAAACTCACCAAACACAAGTGACAAACTCACCAAACAGAAGTGACAAATTCACCAAACAGAAGTGACAAACTCACCAAACAGAAGTGACAAATTCACCCAACAGATCAATGGCTGCATCCCTGTGGGGTTCACTGGGGATTCAGAGCCACAACACCTCCCTGGCCACAAGAGTTCAGCTGAAAGAACCAACATTTCTATCAAAACCGGGAGCTGCTGTCAAAATAAGACAAWGGGAATTTAGAAAAGGTTGTAATTCTTTGGGATTCATAGAGAAATGGCCTTGCTGTCAGGTTTTTTGGAGCAATTCCCATTTGTCACCACAGGTGACAGATGCTGAACTGGACAGATTTTTGGAGTGATGCTCACGAGGGTTCCTGTGCTCAAATTCCCCCACCCTCACAATCACAAGGAGTCAGAGCTCGGATTTCTCATCAGGGAACTTTAAAGGAGCTTTCCAGGGGATTTTGGTAAAGCAGAACAGCAGCATTAATTGTCTGGGAAACCAAAAGCACGTGTTTGAGTGCTGGAACAGCATCCGTGCTCTTCCTGCAGGAGCTGTTGAAGGGAAAAGGATTTGAAGTCGGTTTTAAGCGAGAAAGATCTTGGTTGTTTGAAAAGTAAAAGAAGTGGGYATGGAATAAATATTTGGGTGGCCTAAAGTAACCAAGAGAAAGGAGGGAAGGGTGCAGGAGCAGAGCCTAAAGAGCAGCAGGGCAGCTTCACCTGAGCCTGGGGATCCCAGCACCACGGGAAATAAAGGGAAAAAGGGGCAGGAGGGGAGGAAATAAAGGGAAAAAGGGGCAGGAGGGGAGGAAATAAAGGGAAAAAGGGGCAGGAGGGGAGGAACAAAGGGGAAAAGGGGCAGGAGGGGAGGAACAGAGGGGAAAAAGGGCAGGAGGGGAGGAACAAAGGGGAAAAGGGGCAGAAGGGGAGGAAATAAAGGGAAAAAGGGCAGGAAGGGAGGAACAGAGGGAAAAAGAGAGGAACTGGGAGCAGAGCACAGCACCAGGCAGGGCCCAGCTCCTCCTGAGCTCAGCCCAGATGGGAGCAGTGAAACAACAGCCCCGGGGCATTCTGCTGCCCTGGATGGAAGCACAACACTCATCGCCAAAAGAGGGATTTTTAAAGCATAAAGATCAGCAACAATTCTGCTCAGAGAGGATTTTCCCCCAGAATTTSCCTTTTAAAGACGCAATTTTAATGAAAATAATGAAGGCTGTTTAAATTCTGAGTCTAAACATCCCATCCCCGCTGTTTTTTCTTCAAGACATCCATTCTGCAGGGTAAAGGATCCTCCTTATTTGATGCACATAAAAGGTTTTGCAGAGGGATACRGAAAAACATTCATATTTATGTTTGCAGAGCAGAAAGCCAACAGCACTTCAGAATAAAGGAGCCTGAGGAGGCTCCTGAGGCACCTCCAYGAGATTCTTTCTGCTGCCTTTTACCACTTCATCCTTCAGGCTTTGACCACAGCCTTTTCTTTCCTTCTTTATATGAGCTCTCCCGAGGAATTTGTGTTCCCAGGTCCCCAATGATCCCATGGTCTGTCCCACCCGTTCCTTTCCTGTCTCCAGGGATGGATCTCAGCACAGTTCTAAGAGTTGCATCGCTTTTTAGCAAAGAGGGGTTTAACCCTGTATTTTCATCAATTTCCCCTAAACCTCTTGGCATTAAAAGATCTGAAAATAAATTCCCTTTTGTATTTGGTGTGGTTTTGGAGTCTAATTTAGAAATGGTTTGAGAAGAGCTTTCTTTTCCTTTTTAGCCTTTATATCAGTCATTTTATCTGATATATGATAAGCTCAGATGAGTTTAAACTGATTCATCCTATTTTGTAATGTTTAAATGTACTTTGCTGAAGCTCCATCATAATGTCACACACTTTTAAAATGAATAATTCATCCTGCCCACCTTTTCTGAAATGCCAAAAGGATCCTGTGCCTTTCCAGAGAGAAGCAAATACCTTCACTGAAGAGTACACAAGGAAACAATATAATTTAAGAGCAAATAGCAGCCCCAGATGCAGCACTGAAAAACTCAGTGTTGTGACTGCTGTGGGTCTGAGAGCCCTGCAGGGAGAAGGAGCTGCTCAGGGAGGGCTCAGCCTCCAAAGGGCAATAAGAAATCTGGAATTGGTGACAGGCTGGGATTGGGGATGGGCTGGGATTGGGGACAGGATGGGAATGGTGATGGGCTGGGATTGGGGATGGGCTGGGATTGGGGACAGGATGGGATTGGTGATGGGCTGGGATTGGTGACAGGCTGGGATTGGTGACAGGCTGGGATCTGGATAGGCTGGGATTGGTGACAGACTGGGATTGGTGACAGGCTGGGATTGGTGATAGGATGGGATTGGTGACAGGATGGGATTGGTGACAGGCTGGGATTGGTGACAGGCTGGGATTGGTGACAGG
>NW_026624246.1:76509-78578 GCF_030028575.1 Malurus melanocephalus
GCCCTTTTCAGCACTGGGTTTGTAAATGATGGGAGGCAGAAATCCCTGTGCCCCCAGGGGGTTCCTCAGGGTTCCAGACCCCGCTGCTGCAGGTGGCAGGTCTGCCCTGACCCTGCTCGGAGTGACAAATGAGCTGTCTCATCCCTCTGAGGGCCAAGACACCCCTGGGAGGAAAATTGAATCTCCCGCAGCTCCTTTGGGAACGCAGCCCTKCTGTAGTCAGAGGGGAAGCACTGGGGACTGAATCCTGTCCAGGAGCAAAACCTAAAAGGGACCATATGGTGTAGATTTAAGCTTTTGGCTTTGGRTGAGCTTGGGAGGAAGAGACAGCAGCGAAGGTTTGGATGCCTGTGAAAGCTCAAGGTCCAGGCACAGAAAATCCATTCCTGGTCAATCAGACTTATTTACTTATTTAATGTAACAAAATGACCCTTYCCTGGCTTCACATGCATTGCAGGAAATGGTGGGTGATATTTATCTCTATCTGTGTCTATAGGATTGGCTAAAGCTGAGCACCCAATCAATGTGGAGATGTCCCTTTCCTACAAACCCCATTATCACAGCCCAGCACTGCCTGTAAAAGAAATTTCTGAATTTTGGCCACCCCAATGCCCAGTGGAGCAGCCAGGCAGGCTGCACTGGTGAATCAACAGAAGGTGGGCCATGGGAGAGCAGGAATTCATTAACAGCTTTTGGGGCCAGAAGGGAAATTGTGCTCACCCCGGGCTTGGCAGCAAGAGGCCAAACACCCACGTAGGGCAGGTTTGTCACAGGCACGATGAGCTCATTGCTCACTTCTGGAAATCAGTCAGGATTCTGAGCGAGTTCAGCCCCCCTCCTCACCATCACTGCTCTCTGGGTGACTCCTCTTCTCCCTCTGAGGTTTTTAGGGGTCTTTTCTGCAGTTCCCAAGAGATATTCTCTGCCCCACAAGCCTCTCAAGAGGAGAGGGTTTAGAAGTGGAAGGGACCCACTGATGACAAATTGGGGCCAAGAGTSTGACTCTGAGCTCTGCTGAGCTCTGCTCCTGAGGCAGCAAAGCAGATCAGCATTGATTTCAGCAGTGCTTACAGTAAAGGAGGTGCTTAAGTGCTTTCCTGGATGAAGATTGGGACACTGAGGGCTGTGATGGATCCAGCCCAGCGCTTCCCTGTGCCACTGAGGGCACTTCTGYTACACTTTGCAATAATTCTGTCACTTTGTGAGGAATATCGAGCTTTATCTCTTACTGTCTGCAAAAAGAWGCCAAATAAAACCCCTTAATGAGGTCTCAGTGCAGGGATGTRCCCACACCACATTCTGACCCCTCTGACCCCACATGCCCTGAGAAAATGACCCTTCCCACAGCTCGGGACTGTGCTCTGCTAATACCGAGTTTACACCGCGTTCTCATTCCCTGGGCATGGCTTAGAGCAGAGCCAAGACAAGGGCAAAGGTCTGAAAAAACCCAGTTACAGCTGCTTTGTAAGCAATGACTCCATTTAAGAACGAGCAAGTCCTGCTCAAGGGAGAATAAAAGCTCCTTTCCACAGGAACACACAAATTCAGAAAGGGGGCACAGTTTTCCTCACAGGAACACACAAATTCAGAAAGGGGGCTCAGTTTTCCTGACTCGTGGGAGGATTTACCATCTCTTATCACACCAGTGCAAAGCTCATCTGCTGCTAATGGTTTCCAATTGAATTTCTGGGGTCCAAACGTGCAGGAAATGAGCCCCAGTGAAAAATGAGGGGTGTGATAGAGAGCTGAGGGTTCCCCACTCTGGAGCTGTGAGAGCACAGGGCAGGGAGGGCTGTGAGTCACAGAGCTGCTGCTGCTGAGGGAGGTTAATAAAACAGACAGGGCAAACATCCTGTTTGTGTTTAATTCCTGTCACTGACTAAGGTGCAGTGAATTAACCACCTCCCCTCCCTGCAGGACAGCCCATCAGCACTCCACATCCAGCACACACAGGATCAGGGAAAATCTGAGCTGGGAGAGAGCCCAGAACCACCCAGGGCAGCCCCCAAAATCCCACCCTGAGCATCCCTGTCCAAAGCTCCTGCAGCTCTGGGGCTGGCACCATTCCC
>NW_026624246.1:80207-81186 GCF_030028575.1 Malurus melanocephalus
TCACAAATAATCCCCAAATTCCCTCCTCACCCCAACCCCTGCTGAGTCACTGGGTCCCTGTGGGTGCCCGCACTGGGTGACTCCTCAGAGCCTGCCAGGGAACTGTGCCATATGGCAACGAGGAGATCTGATTAGTTGACTGTTTCCTATTTGTTTTAATTAGTAGTTTATTAGCCATATGTTAAATTGCACATTTCAACCACTCAGCAGTGCTGCTGGAAGGGATCTGGATGGGGTTCCTGCTGTCCCCTGAGCCACTGGGGTTGGCTTTGGGTGTGAAGTCACCCAGGGAAGGGCAGGACTGTCCCTCCTCCCTCACCTCATCCTATTTGACCTCTCCTGGCTGTGTCACCCCAGCTGCCCCCTCTGCCAGCAGCAGGCACAGAGCTCAGCCCCTCTAGAGCCATTTGTCACATCAGGGTGGCACTGCCAGCCCTGCAGAGRGACAGGGACCTCCCAGCAGAGCCTCCCTCTGTCCCTCCCTCTGCCCACCAGGGTTTGGTGCTGCTCTGAGATTCACAGGAAAGCTCCGTGCCAATCCCACTGCAGAGCCTGCACCTCTTTGTTCCTTTACCTCCCATCCATCAGCCCTATAAAAGTTAATGGGAAATAGATAAAGAAGGTCATAAACAGCAACAGCAGAGATTCATTTTAAACCTCACTACAATATCCACAAGGACCTGAGAGCAATTTTCCCCCTGCACAGGTTTTATTGCAGATTTTGGCACCGAGGGTGCTGCTGCTGTGTGTTCCAGCAGCACTCAGCTCCTTCCAAGAACGGCTCTGACCAAACCCCAAACACTATCCCCTTCTCCAGGGGAACCCTCTGGAAAGGTTTGTGCAGCAGGAAACTAAAAATAAAAACATTCCTGGGAAACCCAGAAACATCCCATGGAGTTTATCCCATCACTGCAGATCCCAGAGTGATGGCACAGAAACACCTTCCCAGGGAGATTTCCCAATTTCCATAGAGATTTCC
>NW_026624246.1:83463-86097 GCF_030028575.1 Malurus melanocephalus
TTACGAGGAGTAAAGCTCAGAATGAAGGGAAATGAAGGAAAATGAAGGGAAATGGAGGGAAATGAAGGAATTCCCTGGGTTTTGCTCCCATCAGAGGGTCAGAGCTCTGCCCTGTTTGCTGCCCTGCCCCGGGTGGGTTCCATTCTCAGCAGCCCCCAGGATCACCCAGGATCACCCAGAATCACCCAGAATCCCCCAGGATCACCCAGGATCACCCAGAATCACCCAGAATCTCCCAGGATCACCCAGGATCCCCCAAGATCACCCAGGATCACCCAGAATCGCCCAGAATCACCCAGGATCACCCAGGATCCCCCAGGATCACCCAGAATCACCCAGGATCACCCAGGATCCCCCAAGATCTCCCAGGATCACCCAGGATCACCCAGGATCACCCAGGATCACCCAGGATCCCCCAAGATCACCCAGAATCTCCCAGGATCCCCCAAGATCACCCAGAATCCCCCAGAATCACCCAGGATCACCCAGGATCCCCCAGAATCCCCCAGAATCACCCAGGATCACCCAGAATCACCCAGAATCACTCAGGATCACCCAGGATCCCCCAGAATCACCCAGAATCACCCAGAATCACCCAGGATCACCCAGAATCACCCAGAATCACCCAGGATCCCCCAGGATCACCCAGAATCACCCAGAATCCTCCAGAATCACCCAGAATCACCCAGGATCACCCAGAATCCCCCAGGATCCCCCAGAATCACCCAGAATCACCCAGAATCACTCAGAATCACCCAGGATCACCCAGGATCCCCCAGGATCCCCCATGATCACCCAGGATCACCCAGGATCCCCCARGATCACCCAGAATYACCCAGGATCACCCAGGATCACCCAGAATCACCCAGGATCACCCAGAATCACCCAGAATCACCCACGATCCCCCAGGATCACCCAGGATCACCCAGGATCCCCCAGAATCACCCAGGATCCCCCAGAATCACCCAGGATCACCCAAGATCAACCAGGATCACCCAAGATCAACCAGGATCACCCAGAATCACTCAGAATCCCCCAGGATCACCCAGGATCACCCAGAATCACCCAGAATCACCCAGGATCACCCAGAGCACATCTCTGAGCTCCACAGGCTGAGCTGTGCTCAGTGTGAGTGGGGGATGCAGAGCAGAGAGGGTTCAGGTGTTTACAGCACCCACAATTGCCTTTCAGGGGTGTTTACAACACCCACAATTGCCTTTCAGGGGTGTTTACAGCACCCACAATTGCCTTTAAAGGTGTTTACAGCACCCACAATTGCCTTTAAAGGTGTTTACAGCACCCACAATCGCCTTTAAAGCTCTGCCTTCAGCCGGGAGAGTTAATGGCTGTGTCCTCCCAATGGGGAAATCAAAGCTGCTTTATTAGGCAAAATAATTCCCTGGTTCAAGAGAAAAAGGGGAGAATTCAACTGATGTTCAAAGCAATGGAATGATCTGTGAGTGGATCATTGGAGATGTGATGACAAGAGGGATGAGGCTCTGTGCTCTGTGGGCTGTAGGAGAGCCAGGAATAATAAAGAGCAAAGAGAATCAGACAGACATTTACGAAAATCCTAGACTTTATTCAATGAATTATTTAAAATCTATTTCTGATCTGGCACAGGAGGTCACTCCATCTGTGGGAGGGAGCAACGGGAGCCCCATCACTTCTGCCATTCAATGAGCAGAGAGTCAGGGAATTCAGGGCACAGAACCCTCCTGGAGAGCTCCAGGACAGCCTCAGGAGACTTCTCCTCTTCCCACTGTCACTGAATGATGGAATCCCAGAATGGTTTGGGGTGAAGGGACCCTAAAGCTCCCCCAGTGCCACCCCAGCCATGGCAGGGACACTCCACTGTCCCAGTGTCCCCCCTGGYCTTGGGCACTCAAAGGGATCCACTCYCATTCAATGGCAGCAATTTCACATCCCTGCAAAGAAAGGAAAAGCTTCGAGCAGGAGATTATTACATTTTGTACATTACACCCTGATAGAAGCTAAAAATAGAGCCYGACGGTTGCTAAGTGCGTTTCAAATGGCTTTCCTTAGAGGTAAAAATGGGATTGATTCGAAAAAGCAGAAGGTGGGATTTAGTGCAGCACATCTTGGGAAGGAGCTGAGCAGGGATGGAGCTGTGGGGATGGAAGGAGCAGGGACTGGGAGAGAAGGCAGGAGGAGAACACACACAGAAAACCCTGGCACTCCCCATCCCCTCCCTCTGTGCCCTGAAATAAAACCCCCGGGCTCCTCCAGACCCTGCCACACCCTGAGAAAGCAAAAACACCTCCTGTGGCTCAGGAGGGAAAGGGAAAAGGGAAAGGGAAAGGGAAAGGGAAAGGGAAAGGGAAAGGGGAAAGGGGAAAAGGGAAAAGGGAAAAGGGAAGCAGGGAGCCCCACATGAGCCACTTTCCCTTTTCCTACACCTGCTGGAGCAGCTGGGGCTCGGGACAGGAAAATTTCAGCGCAGAGATGGGGCTGGAGCTCAGCTGAGCCTGAAACTCCTGCCAGGTAACCCTGAGCACCCTGAGCACCCCCTGAGCATCCCTGAGCATCCCTGAGCATCCCTGAGCACCCCCTGAGCATCCCTGAGCATCCCTGAGCATCCCTGAGCATCCCTGAGCATCCCCTGAGCACCCC
>NW_026624246.1:86549-87702 GCF_030028575.1 Malurus melanocephalus
CCTGAGCATCCCTGAGCATCCTGAGCATCCCTGACCGCCCTGAGCATCCCTGACCGCCCTGAGCATCCCCGAGCATCCCTGAACATCCCCTGAGCACCCCCTGAGCATTCCTGAGCATCCCTGAGCATCCCTGAGCATCCCTGAGCATCCTGAGCACCCCTGAGCACCCCTGAGCATCCCTGAGCATCCCTGACAGCCCTGAGCATCCCTGAGCATCCCTGACAGCCCTGAGCATCCCTGAGCATCCCTGAACATCCCTGAGCACCCTGAGCATCCCTGAGCACCCTGAACATGGCAGCAGCTCTGCAGCTCAGGCCATGGTTCCTTCCTGCTCATCCCTGTTATCCCAGGGCAGGAGGAAGGGCTCAGTGAGACACAGCCACTGCAGGGACAGCCTGGGCAGGTGAAACCTCGCCTTTCCTCAGGATCTAAAATCCTGAACCATCTCACAACACTGCCACTCTCATTAGAGCTCTGTGCTTATCATTTCCTAATTAAGAAAATGAACTGTTATTACAAAGACTAAGGGTTGTAATTGAAAGACATCTGATGTCAGAACAATTTTTGAGACACACTCCAGGTATGAAGAGAGCCATTTCCTGCAGCAGGACTGAGCACTGCTAACAAACCCACTTGGAGGAAAAGAGCCTGGAGATAATGAGAATTGCAGCCCTGCAAAGAGCACCAGCACAGCACTGCAAAGGCTTGAGATTATACAGAAATATTGCAGAGATTATACAGAAATATTGCAGACATTATACACAAACACTGCAGAGATTATACAGAGATTATACAGAAACACTGCAGAGATTATAGAGAAACATTGCAGAGATTATACAGAAACGCTGCAGAAATTATACAGAATCATTGCAGAGATTATACAGAAACATTGCAGAGATTGTTCAGAGATTATAGAGAAACATTGCAGAGATTGTACAGAAACACTGCAGAGATTCTACAGAAACATTGCAGAGATTGTTCAGAGATTATAGAGAAACATTGCAGAGATTATACAGAAACATTGCAGAGATTATACAGAAACATTGCAGAGACTATACAGAAACATTGCAGAGATTGTACAGAAACATTGCAGAGATTGTACAGAAACATTGCAGGGATTACACAGAAACATTGCAGAGATTATACAGAGATT
>NW_026624246.1:88352-92618 GCF_030028575.1 Malurus melanocephalus
TACAGAAATATTGCACAGATTATAACCACAAATTCCAGCATCCCAAGCACACTTTGGAGCATCAGATTTCTCTGAGACCTCACTGCTCCCAAAATTGAGAATTACCATCCAAGGGGGATTAAAATGAGGAGAAAAGTAAAACAATGGTTCAAAGAAAACAGGTGTTAAATGAATAGTTGCTTATGCATTGATGTGGGAGCACGTGCGCTGAAGGAGAAAGGAAAGGATTAGCAGCCTCATTTATTTTCCCAAATAACTTTTCCATTACAAACTCACTGTGTCCTTATCAAGACAATTTGGGAAAAAAAAAAGAAAAAAAAAGAAAAAAAGTCCATTATYATGGCTGAGAAAGAAAGGCTATTTTTGATAATTCTGTCAAGGGAGATAAACTAAAGTCACGTCCTTTGCACGTGCAGTCATTCCACAGCTCTGGACACCAAAGGTTCCATGAAAGATCAGCACCCTGGGGGTTCCTCTGTTCCACCTTTCCAACAAAAACAACATTTTCTSTTTTATAGGAATTGATAGAAGCCAATGTAGCTGTGAAAGAACAGCATGAAATAATCCTGGAGGGAGCTGTGACACAAACAGCACTGGCTCCTCTTTCCTCGTGTCAGTTGTGACAATCAGAGATGGATTCAGAGAGGGCGGGGGTTTTTTTTTTTCTGTTCAGGAATTTGGTCTGTGCCACAATCAGTGCAGAATTTTCCCTTCTCAGGTCCCTGCACCCTCACTGTGCCTTCACCTCAATCCCCTCCCGTTGGATCCATCACACAATGGGAAAAGACAGAGAAAAATCCATTGCAACAAAATGAATTTGCCTCCAAATCTTCCATTATCRGATCAGATTTATAAAAGAAAAGCGGGCAATTAAAGCCAACTGAATGCTTCACAAACAAAATCACCCCGGTTCAGAATCTGCATTAAAAGCACAAAACACAGGAAATTATGAACTTGTGAGTGACAATTTATCCCGAGCTCTGCACAAAGGCCTGCAGCGTTATTAATGACCCACTTTGGCAGCAACTTCCTTAACTTTAGCACACTTTTCCTCTTTTGCTGTAGAATTTGGGACACTTTTCATCGAGCAGCAGATAAATCTCAATCACGAGGAAGGTTAGAAGGTTTAGAGTAAAGCAGTGATGTTTGTGTGATGTGCTGGGTAATAACCTGTGACAGCTCCTTCTCTCCAAAGCACCAGGAAAAGCTCATTACAGAGCCAGGTAGCCTGAGAAACGGCTCATGTTRTTTTATTTTTTTAATTTAAAATGAAAAGCACTGATACTTTTCATCCCTGACAGAATTTCTCCATTTCCTATGCAAGTCAGCAAATGATAAAATAGCAGAATATTCACCAGTGTCAAACAGAGGATTTCAGCAATAAGCTTCAGCGCAATGTGAAATATTGTAACAATTATTCCTCTGATCAGGATGTTAATCTTCCTCTTTCAAATCAAATCTGAGGTTATCCAGCATGATCTTCTCCAAAATTTCTTATTTTGTGAGTCCCTGTGCTCACTGTGATCCAAACATTTAACTCAGAGCCTCCCATTTCCACTCTGTGCAGCTTTTTGACTGAGCAAAATCTAAACTTGTGGATGTCTGAGGATGCCTAAGCAATATAGAGGTTATATAAATAAYATGAATTTGTGTCTGTAGGAATATATAGAAGGTTACATACAGAACCATCCAATGGTTTGGGTTGGAAGGGACCTTAAAGCTCCCCCCATTCCCCCCTGCACGGCAGAGACCCCTTCTAAACAGACAATAAATAAATGCAAACTTCATTTTAAAATGCCACGGGAAACATCCCCATTTCCAGCTCCTCATACTGCAGATMCCTGGGAGACAGTGACAAAACTCCTGAGTAAACCCAAAGCAATAATAAAAATGTTTAAAACATGTCCAGAAATAAATACAGATGAAGAGTATTTTTACTGCCAACACCTTATGCATSTGGATTGAAGAGTGTGGATAATGTGATGAATTATTAACATGCTAATGTAAATGTAATCAAATCTCCTGACTGGAGTGTACAGAGATCACCACGGGGAAATAAATAATGAAATGGTTCATTTTCCTCGCTCTCAGGTACCTGTTCTGCTGCTGGGGTGTGGGGACAGAGAGAATCCATCTCTGGTTTCCATCCTGCAAACAGAGAGAATCCATCTCTGGTTTCCATCCTGCAAACAGAGAGAATCCATCTCTGGTTCCCATCCTGCCAACATTCCCAGCCCTACAGAGAGCACAGATTGCCCCAGAGGTGTCCCTGAGCTGGGATTCTGTGCTGGTGACATTAATTTTATGAAATCCACGTCTCTRTTTGACAAACAGCTTCTCCACARCCACCCCTGCATCCAGGCACTGCTSCCTCTGTGCRTGCCCTTCACAGCAAAATCAAACTGCAACGAGCACGGAGATTAGGAGATTATGAAAAGCCACACACAGACAGAAATACTGAAAACGTTCTCAACATCCCCAAATAATCCCCACTGCTGCCAGGACACACATTGTCACCAGCACTGCTTTACTCCTCRGAAGGACACGGATTTGGTACACCTCACAGGGGAGGTGCAGCAGAGCTTTAAATAACCACTCACCGACTTTCCTCCCAAAGAAAATTACCAGCCAGTTCGTGCCAAGAAATCCCAGGCTAAGATTGATAAAATAGGACTGCCTGGTGCRTTTGTGGGAGAGGAATTAAGGAAAAGTTTTCCTTAAAAGAATCACGGGAAAGTTTTTTGCACAGCAGCCAGGAGGAGAGGGAATTCTCACTCCTGCTTTTCCTGAAACTGTTTGCAAGCAAGAACTGGTCCTGGATAAAACTTGGTTTGCTCTTTTCTGTGTGCAAAAGAAAAAAATTCAGCACAGGAACTTTAGAGCCAAAGGCTTCACCTGAAGTCCTGGGGGAAGAGAATTTTCCTGCTGGGTTCCAACAAGGACGTCAGGGTTCAAATCAGGTACCCACAGCCTGCTAAAACATTTCACCTCTCTTTGGCCAGTTAATTTAAAACAGGATTAATAATTCCAGCGTGATTAGAATTTTATGAAGCTTAATTAATGAAAGGTCATAAAACACAGTGAGACCAGCGTGTGACAGAGACCAGATAAATTCAGACTGTCRGTGTGGAAATGCTGCTGTGTGTGAGATGTGCAGCTCTGCAGTGGGGCTGGGGGCTGAGAACCCCCAAAATAACCCCAGGGGAGAAGGGGAAGCCAAAAAAATATCCAAATGTGGAGATTCCCAAAGGGAATGAGCACAAAGCAGTGAGCAGCATGATCCTGAGGATCACCCAACACCTCTGTGGATGTGGCACTCAGGACAGGGTTTAGTGATGAGTTTATGGGGGATTTCATGATTTCAGAGGGCTTTTCCAACCCTAATGAGGCCACGATTCTGGGAGGGTTTGGGCACAAGGAGCTGTGCACACCCAGACCTGAGTGTGCACACACATCACTCCCTTCAAAGGAACTTGCTGTTCTCCAGGAACTTTAATTACTCAAAAATGCAGCAAATCTTCTTAAATATGCCAATGGGGTGGGCAGAAGGGGCTGTTTGGGATTGAAGTAGGATAAAGAGAATMAAATGCAAATCTGCCTGCACTTTATACTTATGACTAATAGCTGTCACAACAGATTCCTGTGGGAACACGCCTGTGACGTTGAACTGTCAGTCCTCCCCACCTCTGTGAGCCTCTGCTCGGGGATGAGCCTGAGCAGCTTCTCCAGCTCTTGGTTCAGGAGATTCTGCATCTCTCCAGCTTTGGGTTCTGCCCTCGGGAGTCACAGAATCATGGAATTGTTTCGGTTGGAAATGACCTTTAAGGTCACCATGTCCAACCACCAGCCCAGTGCCACCACCATGGTCAGCACTGAGCTGTGTCCTCAAAGGTCACACCCACACGTTTTTGGACATTTCCAGGGATGGTGASTCCACCCCASCCAGAGCAGAMTGTTCCAGTGCTTGACAACCCCTTCTGACAGGGAACTTTCCTTTAAAATCAATGTAAACTTCCCTTAACATCCAATGGAAACTTCCCTTAACATCCAATGGAAACTTCCCTTAACATCCAATGGAAACTTCCCTTAATATCCAATGGAAATGCTCCTTAAAATCCAATGGAAACTTCCCTTAAAATCCAATGGAAACTTCCTTTAATATCCAATGGAAACTTTCCTTAAAATCAATGGAAACTTCCCTTAAAATCCAATGGAAACTTCCCTTAAAATCCAATGGAAACTTCCTTTAATATCCAATGGAAACTT
>NW_026624246.1:92763-95181 GCF_030028575.1 Malurus melanocephalus
ACTTCCCTTTATATCCAATGGAAACTTCCCTCAATATCCAATGGAAACTTCCCTTTATATCCAATGGAAGCTTCCCTTAAAATCCAATGTAAACTTCCCTTAATATCCAATATAAACTTCCCTTAATATCCAATAGAAACTTCCCTTAAAATCCAATGTAAACTTCCCTTAATATCCAATGTAAACTTCCCTTTAATATCCAATGTAAACTTCCTTTAATATCCAATGGAAACTTCCCCTAATATCCAATGGAAATGTTCCTTAATATCCAATGGAAACTTTCCTTAATATCCAATGGAAACTTCCCTTGAAATCCAATGTAAACTTTCCTTAATATCCAATGGAAACTTCCCTTAAAGTCCAATGTAAACTTCCTTTAATATCCAATGGAAATTTCCCTTAATATCCAATGGAAATTTCCCTTAATAGCCAATGTAAACTTCCTTTAAAATCCAATGTAAACTTCCCTTAATATCCAAAGTAAACTTCCCCTGATGGGACTGGAGGCACAAGGTCCAGCTCTGACTCTGGCTCAGCCCATCTCCTATTTAAAGAAGCTCGTTGGYTGGGAAGGGCTCCAAACCTCTTAGCAGCCCACTCCTGTCTCAGTGAAATGATCAGGGAGGATAAGAGTGCAATTTATAACTCTAAAAACCAGGCTGCATTTGAGTAAAGCCCAGCCAAATCCGTGGATGTCTGGATTCATTTCCCCGGGCCAGGTAGCAGTGATCATTTGGGCATCTGCTTCRCTCCCAACCCCCTAAAAAAGCTCCAATCCCACGAATCTCTCTAAGTACATTAGACAGAGAATGAAAACCGCATTGAGATTAGATTTCCATCTCTCGCCATCTACGCACACGACAGCAGGGATTAGTAAATGAACAGACCACTGAAGGAAGGAGGGGGATTAGAAATGGAAAATAGAAAAGGTCGATAATCAGTGGCAGCTCTTTGGAAAAGAGACTTAGGACAAATGGCACAGGCGACTTCAATTTATGCAGAATATGAAAATGAAAATGAAAGGACAATCTTCCCTTAATCTGGGGGGGCTGGGGCAGGGCAGCATCACCGAACCAGGGGAGTTCTGTGCCTCAGCCTCCGACAGCTCCAATCATCCAATCTCAGCTCCAGCCATTAAAACTGCACCGGTTTTAATTTCCATTCTTATGCAAACAATCGGGAATGATGGATGGATAAATAAAGGAATAAATGAATAAATGGATGGATAAATAAAGGAACAAATGAATAAAAGTCAGGCTGACGCAGGGGAAGGGCTCTGATGGGGATGAGCCTGGGAATGGGGACAGGAACACGACAGAGGTCACCCCCTGCTCTCACATCAGCTCCAAATTTCACATTCCAGACACAGAACACACAGGCAATGACTGCTGCAACGCTGAGCRCAAATGTAGGGGGAAAAGAAATTTCCAAAGGGCTGTTCTTCATTTCTGTCCAGACAAAGGAGATCTGACCTATGATGTCAAAATTTATGAGGGAGATAAACACGCTGGTGGTGGCTGGTCTGAGCAGACCCAGGCAATGTGAGATAAAAACACACTCACTGCTCAGAATCCCAGGATCTCTGGGCTGGAAAATCCCTCCAGAATCACCAACCTGTGACCMATCCCCACCTCATCACCCACCCAGAGCACTGAAGGAGATCCATCTTCATCCATTCCCAAAAAAACACCCATTGAAGGTCTCTTTTGGAACATCCCCCCTAAACTGCCACAAATTTGATAGAATAGAAATTCCTTGGTTTGCACAATCATGAAAGGGGCTGCCAGGTGTCAAACTGATACCTTTACTCACATTAAATCATTTCCCTGCAACAAAAGGAAATTAAAGATTATTTTATGCTATTAGCTTTTAGTCCATTTRCAACTTTCTGCATTAATATTAAGATATACAATCTCATTTTTGCCCAGGCTGTAAAAACTACATGAATACAAGAATATTTGAAAATTACCTAAGAATTGTGCCCTSTGAGCAGTTCCCTCCGAAGGTGAACTATGAGGTCTTGGCCTCCCATTTGRAGCCTACTCTAAAACACATTTTCTGCTTGTTAGCAGATTAACAGATGAGACAGAGGGGAGTTAAACAGAGCCAAAGTGTGAAAACTAATTATAGGCTGCTGCAGCAGACTGGGAATAGGAAAATCCAGTGTTAAGTGTCTGCCCTAAGAGGTGATAGCCATCTCTACTGGGGAAAAACAAGGCACAGATGATGCTGTTTGTACCTCACCSAGTGATCTGATCTCATTCTGCATCTCCAAGTGAGCAGTGACTGCACTCAGATAAACCTCACTGCCATCAAAGTCACCTCTGGGAGCCAAAATCCACAGCCAGCCCCAGAAAGAGCTGCTGCAAATATGAATTCAAATAATCAATGAGAACCCCACACTGGTTTACAATGAAG
>NW_026624246.1:95782-97508 GCF_030028575.1 Malurus melanocephalus
GGGAGTGGGGCTGTATCAATAACAGCAATTTTAAAACACAAATAATCCACAAACTGCAGGCAAATGGAAGATCATTCCCTTTGGGGCTCTGTTTTTTACCCTGAGCCACTCCTCTGGCTCCTCAGGGAAAGCTCTAAAGTGGGAACCGTGCACCAAAGAAGATCAGAAACAGAAGAAAAGAGAGC
Source organism: Malurus melanocephalus (assembly GCF_030028575.1). NCBI lineage: Eukaryota > Metazoa > Chordata > Aves > Passeriformes > Maluridae > Malurus > Malurus melanocephalus. The sequence goes on from NW_026624246.1 coordinate 95,968, forward strand.
ATTTCCCTTTCTTCTGCACATCCCAAACTCAGCAGCACTTCAAGCACCACAAAACCATGAAGTGCAGGAGTTTAGCACAGCAATTCCAGCAGGCAGAGGCTGTGCCTGGTGCATTTTTTGGAGCTCCTGGCTGATTCCTTCTGCATGCACAAGAGCTAATTGCATCCAAGAGCTCTGTGCCTGTTGGTCTGGAGGTGTAGAGCCATATGTTTGGTGTACATTTAATTATCACCRTGCAGCTGCACCACAGATCCCACTCCTATTTCATTGCTAGGCAGGAGTCCCACAATTCATAGTTATTAAAATAATTGCCCCAAGATTGAGGTGCTTGGAAATAGTGGAGCAGCCCAGCATTTCTTTCAGAAGAGAAATTACCCAGGAAAGCCAAAAGGAGCAGCAGGAGGAGCTGAGGGGCTGCCAGAGGTTAAAACAGAGCATTTTCTAAACTCTGGAGCTCACTGGAGTGTGACTCGCTGGTGTATTCATATTCACCATCAGATTCAGGGCTTTTTTTAGCTCCCCGCAATCTTTTTCTCCAGGCATCGGAAATTTAATTTTGAAATTCGATTTGTGCAAGGCACGCCTCGGTCTGTTTTATCTGCTGCTGAAGCACCTGTGTTCAATACTCATCTGCCTGTGGAAATCATTCCAGGTGGAGGGATGAGTAAAGGTGCAAACTGCACACTTGGATTTCGGTCAGGTTTAACCACCAGGATCTCTTTTTGTGCTGTACAAAACCAATTCACACAAAAAAACCCAAAAAAAAACAAAAAAAAAAAAAAACCCCAAAAAAAAAAAACCAAAAAAAAACCAAAAAAAAACAAAAAAACCCTGAGCTACAAGAGCAGAGTGAATGGACAACACAAACACACAAATTGAGGGCGACCTCATGGATCCAGGACACAAATCCAAAGACCCGGAGGTGTGGTTAGGGTTTAAAAGCAGAGGAAATTCAGCTTTTCATGGGAATGTTCTTGTCTTGTCCTGTACCAAGGAAATAATCTGAATAATCAATGTAAATCTGTGCAATTATAGACAGCAATGCATGGCTGAGAAATAATCAATTTTATTGTTCTTGTCCATTCATAAAGTCATCAATATAATTGTGTGGAGCTGGTTGAGCCCTGCACACAGGAAAGGGGAGATTTCCAGGATTTGTCTGGGGACCACAAAGGGCAGAGTCCAACAGCGGGATCCACATGGGGCTGTGACCCCAAAAAGAGCTCTGATCCCATAGAGGGCTCTGACCCCATAGAGAGCTCTGACACCACAGAGGGCTCTGACCCCACAGAGGGGTCTGACCCCAAAAAGAGCTCTGACCCCACAGAGAGCTCTGACCCCACAGAGGCCTCTGACCCCACACACAGCTCTGACCCCAAAAATGAGCTCTGACCCCACAGAGGGACCCCACAGAGAGCTCTGACCCCAAAAATGAGCTCTGACCCCACAGAGGGCTCTGACCCCACAGAGAGCTCTGACCCCAAAAAGAGCTCTGACCCCAAAAAGAGCTCTGACCCCACAGAGAGCTCTGACCCCAAAAA
>NW_026624246.1:97769-101476 GCF_030028575.1 Malurus melanocephalus
AGGGCTGTGACCCCACAGAGGGCTCTGACCCCATAGAGAGCTCTGACCCCACACAGGTTGTGACCCCAAAAAGAGCTCTGACCCTACAGAGAGCTCTGACCCCAAAAAGAGCTCTGACTCCACAGAGGGCTCTGACCCCACAGAGGGCTCTGACCCTACAGAGAGCTCTGACCCCAAAAAGAGCTCTGACTCCACAGAGGGCTCTGACCCCACAGAGAGCTCTGACCCCACAGAGAGCTCTGACCCCCAAAAAGAGCTCTGACCCCACAGAGGGCTCTGACCCCACAGAGAGCTCTGACCCCACAGAGGGCTCTGACCCCAAAAAGAGCTCTGACCCCACAGAGGGCTCTGACCCCACACAGATTCTGACCCCACCCTTCTGCACTCTTTAGCATAGAAATTTCCAACTTTCCAGCTGAAGAACTTGGGCCATTTCATGTCCAGATTTGAATTATAATAGACTTGCTACAACTGGAGGGCAGAGATAGGGAAAGGTCTGGGAAATGTGCTTAAAGAGCTCACTGCTTTTTCTTTTTAGGGATTTTTTGCCTGCTTTAAGGGATCTGTTGTTTGAAAACAAGTGTGAGCACAGTAACAGTATTATTAAATATTAAATAGAAACTCCAGGAGAGGAGGCAAGAGGAGGAACATGGCAGATTTTGCTGGAGAAGTTAAATGCAGTTCCATTGATCCATCCAGCAGCCACAGCTCAAGGCTGCTTTGTGCATTTGAGCTTTACAAAAATCTCCAAATCCTCGGGAGAAGGCTTAAGGGACTTGATCCATGTGTCAAATCCCCAAACTGAAGCAACATCCCGACAGGCCTCAGTTATCCTAAAGAGCACAGAAGGTGGCTGCTGTCACCCCAGAGGGCAAAAGCAGATTTTGAGGGAATCATTTTAAAGTTTTTCTCTTGTTTTGCATTCTCTCTGCTCTGGGTGGGACACTGTGGTTTTTGGGAGGGATCTGCTGGGAGCTCCCCACCATCGCAGTGCTCTGTGCTGGGCACGGGCACTTCAATCCTAATCAGTCCTAAACCAAAATCCTCTCCATGGGATCACCCCACCATTCCTAAAGCAAAAAAATCCTCTCCATGGGATCACTCCACCATTCCTAAAGCAAAATCCTCTCCATGGGATACCCCACCATCCCAGTGCTCTGTGCTGGGCAYGRGCACYTCAATCCCAATCAGCCCTAAAGCAAAATCCTCTCCATGGGATCACCCCACCATTCCTAAAGCAAAAAATCCTCTCCATGGGATACCTCACCATTCCAGTGCTCTGTGCTGGGCACGGGCACTTCAATCCTAATCAACCCTAAAGCAAAATCCTCTCCATGGGATCACCCCACCATTCCAGTGCTCTGTGCTGGGCAYGAGCACTTCAATCCTAATCAGYCCTAAAGCAAAATCCTCTCCATGGGATCACCCCACCATTCCAGAGCGCTCCTGGCACACCCAAAGCACCTCTTTGGTGAGGGATTTTTTTGTTTTCTCTTTGTTTTCACCAAGGCCACATAGTCCAATGTACATGAGCAGCAGAGCAGCAGAAACCACGAGCCTGGTGTGCCAAAGCAATTCAGGCAATTTAAAGTGCAAATTATCCCTCCCCTTTGGGGCAAATCTCTGCTTTCAGGTGTCCCACAGACAGACAAAGGAACAGACTGGGTTACTCTTGTATTTCCCCTCCWTAACTTTCCATTTTAATTAACTTTTCAGCCTTTAACCATCTCAGTGCCTGTGCCTTGTGCATTGACAGAAGTAAAATCCCATCTCACAGCAGCAAACAGAGTTTTGTAAATGAACATCATCCTTTCGGGGCTTTCCACACATGAACACACATGAACATGAACATGAGCATGAACATGAACATGAACATGAACATGAACATGAACATGAACATGAACATGAACAAAGCTCCCAGTGGTTCGTTTTTACACCTGAATTCTCAGGCAACTCAGAATCATGATAGGAGATTTCATGCTGCACAAAGCTGCTTATCAGCATCAAAAGAGATGAATTAAGATGGTTGGGAGAGGAAAAAAAAATATTTTCCAAGTAATGCTGATGATCCACTAAAGGAGCATAGGAGGTGGGTTTGTTTTTCAACCTCAGGAGAAACTGTTCCCCTTTTTGTGTCCCCTTGGAGTGCAGCCGGGTCTGGGCAGGAATAACTGGGCTGTTTGTGCACAGAGAACTGCCAGGGAAAGTTTATAGCAGTAATCAGCAGCTCCTCCAGGATCCAGGCAAAGGAACATTAATAAACATTAAAGAGGAGCGTAAGCTCGGCATCTTTCTAATTAAGAGTGGAAGAGGTTGGCAGATGAGGTCAGTCCCAGATGGGGTTGAAGGGCAGTGTAAGCATGAGAGAATAAATTCAACGTAAAGGTCATCTATAAGGATTAAATGATCTGAGCAGTCAATTCCAGGGCCATCTTCTGCAATTAATATTTAATTAAAAATAGAAACACTATAAAGTTTAGCTTTTAACCAGCAAAATTATTTCATGTCCCATAAAACCTTTAAACACGAGACCATACATCCTTTCTCTCTCCATACAAAGCAGGGAGTTTGTGGCTGTGAAAGGGCATTCCAAGGGCAGACAGCCTTTGCACCTTTAAAACACTCAAAATGTGTTTCTAGTGACAGAGACAGCATTTAACAGCTGCAGGGGCTTTTCCCTTCTCATTCAATTGACAGTTTGATACAATTTCTAATCAAATATTTATCCCAATACGTAAGGAACTGAAAGGGCTGGGTTAACCCATGGTCAGCAGAGGAGAAGGGGTGGAGAAGGGCCCTGGGGGACAGTTCAGGGGCCATGTGCTGATCTGCAGCCCAGGACAATCCAGCACAGCCCCAGCCCTGCCCTCATCCCCTCCCCAGAGAGCCCAAAAACAGCTCAGAACCTGCAGTTCCTAAAGAACCAATGGCAGATTTTCACCGTGCTTTGCATTTCTCCCGGGACCTCTCCCGAAAGTGCCTCCAGCGTTTGTTTAGTGTGACTGGAAATGTTCTGTCTCCTCTGACTTTGCTGGCCCAGAACTAGGCCACCAMGAAGTCACCAGAGGAATATTTGTTCTTCAGCACTCGAGTCCTTTGTAACCTACTTGCGAGTGTTTAACCTACACCACCAGAAAAAAGTTGGAAAAGGAGATTCAGACTCATCACGTGAATTCTCACGATTGGGGAAGGCAAGAAAAAGTCACTTTTGTTTCTACAGAGTCCTTTCAGTGGGATAAAGTTGGAGAAATTTCAGTCTGGTTCCCAACTCTGTCACCCATTTCCTGCTCGATTTTCCAAAAGCTCGCACTCTCCAAGCTTCAGTGCCCGGGGAGTGGAGATAAAACCGACTTGTTTCCATATGAGCTGCAGATATTTTCCACAGTGCTATGAAAATAAGAAGCAATCCWGTTCAAAGACTTGTTTTTGCTTCCCTCAAAGTCAACCGTAAAATTCCCTCCACTTCAGTAGTGCGGGATCAATGTTTTTTTTTCTTTAAATGCTTGATAGAGCTTCCTCCCTTTATTCATGGGGTCCCAGTGGTTATTTTCACTCATTACACGAGATTTGTTGTTGTTTTCAAGGGTACAGAGGTGTAAGTGAAAATCTCTGTGGATCTGAGTGCTGCAGCTCTTTGCCTCCCTCGCTGCTTTTGAACATTCCCGGGAGCTGTGACCTTCCCCAGGCAGATCTGCTTCACCCACAGC